>NC_056747.1:201803023-202013023 GCF_019279795.1 Protopterus annectens
TGTCTACTGCGCCCAGGGTATTCACAAAAGTCCTGGCTCCAGTAATAGCTTTTCTCAGGCTAGCAGGAATTCAAATTTATCCTTATCTGGACGACTGTTTGATTCTGGCTCAAGGCAAGCACGAACTTCTTCAACATCTGCAGTATGCAATGACAGTTTTCAGATGCCTAGGGTATTCTGTGAACGAAATAAAGTCCAGTCTAGTACCCTCACAAGAGATGTGTTTTCTGGGTGTGAAACTGAATACAGCTGCTCAGATGGCATTTCTTACCCCGGACAAACAAAGGAATCTTCACCTATACTTCCAACAGCTATCAGTAATGTCCAGGCTGACTGCAAGGACAGTCCTTCAAGCCTTGGGGTTCATGGCATCTTGCATTCTAGTACTTCCCAATGCCAAACTGCATATGAGGAAGCTACAATGGTATCTCAAGAACGTTTGGACTCAACACTGCCACGATTTGGACACTGTCATTCGGATCCTACCTTGCATTCAGAGAGAATTTCTGTGGTGGGCTCAGGAATGTCACCTAAACAAGGGGCTCTCTGTGACCCAACCAGAGGCAAGTCAGATATTAACGACAGACGCCTCGGAGTCAGCCTGGGGAGCTCATTTCAGAGGAAAATGGATTCAAGACCTTTGGGCCCCAGAGCTACTTCACTTGCATATCAACATGAAAGAGATGCTGGCAGTTCAATTTGCCTTGGAGGGATTCAAAGCCTACTTCAACCAGGACTGGTGTTGATTCGAACAGACAACACGACGGTCATGTGGTACATCAACAAGCAAGGGGGAACTCATTCTTACCCTCTTTGCAGACAAGCAATGCTGTTGTGGGAAACTGCTTTGAATCTGCACATCACTCTTCGAGCACAGTTTCTGCCAGGAGCACAAAATTCTTTAGCAGATGTTCTGAGCAGACAGATTGTGGATCCTCATGAATGGAAATTGGACCCTCAGGTATTTCTTCAGTTGACAATGGCTTGGGGAACTCCGGACATAGATCTGTTTGCTTCTCCTCTGAATTTCCAACTGCCACTGTTTTGCACAAGGCTATTTCATCCGAAAGCCTGGAAAATAGATGCACTATCCTTCAGTTGGAGCAACCTTCACGTGTATGCTTTTCCTCCTTTGCCTCTTCTTCCACAGGTGCTGTTGAAAGTCAGGAGGGACAAGCCTTGCATGATCCTTATAGCACCAGATTGGCCTCGTCAGCATTGGTACCCTCTGTTGAGGAGCTTGATTCATGTACCACCTTGGCCATTGCCACAGATTCCTCATTTATTGTCTCAGGTGAACAATCATTTTCTCAATGTCAGGGTGCACTCCCTGCGCCTGACAGCCTGGCGCATTCTGTTTTAGAGAAGGAGGACCTTCAGCTCCCTCAACAAGTTTTGGATGTTATTTTGGAAGCCAGGCGTCCTAGTACTCGAAAAGTTTATGCTGGTAAATGGAAGAGATTTTTTCTTTGGAGTTCAGCTAAAGGCTTTGATGTTGAATTGCCTAATTTGAGTTGTACGTTGCAATATTTGACTGTTTTATTGGACAAGGGTTTGTCCTTCTCTTCTGTAAAAGTGCATGCTGCAGCTATTTCTGCTCACTATGATTGTGACCCTCCTTTATTTTCACATCCGTTGGTTAAACAGTTTCTTAGAGGGGCAAAGAATATCAGACCCCCACGGAGAGCTCCTACTCCTACCTGGGATCTTAATTTTGTTTTGGAAAAGCTGACTCTGCTTCCTTTTGAACCTGCAGCTACAGCTGAATTGCAGTTCTTGTCTTGGAAGACTGCTTTTTTGTTGGCTATTACTTCTGCTAGAAGGGTATCTGAATTACAGGCCCTCATGGCAGTGGAACCTTTTCTGATTTTTCACAATGACAGGGTTTCCTTACGTACTAATCCCACTTTTCTGCCTAAAGTGATTTCTAATGTGGCATTGAACCTACTACATTTGCCTACTTTTTATGCTAACCCCCAAAATGACGGGGAAAAAGTGTTGCATTCTTTGGATGTACATAGGCAGTTGAGGTATTATTTGAGCAGAACCAAAGAGTTCAGGAGTTCTCAACAATTATTTGTTTCTTTTGCTTTGACTTCACGAGGGAAAGCTGTCTCGAAACAAACTATTTCCAAGTGGATTAGCCATTGTATTGCTTTTTGTTACTCTCATCATGGTGAGGATGTTCCAGTTGGGATCAGGCCTCATTCTACTAGGGCTACAGCCACTTCTACTGCTTTTTTGAGAGGGGTAGCTACTAAAGACATTCTAGAAGCAGCTACTTGGAGTTCTGTACATACCTTTACAAAGCATTATCATTTACCTCTTTATTCTAGGTCTAGGGCTGGGTTTGCCTCTGCAATCTTACAGGGCATGTCAGCAGCTCCTACTGCTATTTAGTTGACCAGCCTCCCTTTTTTTCCGTTGCTCTGGGATTCTACCCCTATGTCAGGACTGCAGCAATGGGAGACGAAGAACATAGTACAGTTTTGTACCTACCATAAATGTAGATGTTCGAGGATCTCCATTGCTGCAGTCCAATTTTCCCTCCCTCCTTCCCCCTTTTTCTTTTTAGGTTGAGGTTTGGGTGGTGTTTTTTTTTTTTTTGCATTCTGACGTCTGAGGCAAGAAAGACTGAGGTTATGGCGTCGGTCATGCGCATTTGTACTGGCACGTACTGATGTCAGTCTCGAGCGCCGATGACCGACGCCGGTTCTAGCCCTTTGGTATTCGGGCCGATGGTGGGCAGCGGAATACCCCTATGTCAGGACTGCAGCAATGGAGATCCTCGAACATCTACATTTATGGTAGGTACAAAACTGTACTTTTCTCATTCTTTGGGAAGTTACTGCCAAACTGCAAATAAACGTGTTGAGGCTGCACAATGTAAATAAATAAAATATGCACATCCTGAAATGGGTTTATTATGCCTTGCCCTCTAGGTATGTTGCTTGTGTAATATTTTATTTCTACAGTTAATGAACAGGGTCTCGAAGGTCCACGTTCAATCACATCCTCGTCATAGATATAAAATGAAATACAGTACATGACAAAATGTAACAAGCAGTACAGTTAGGTGAGCTCTGTACATTTATGTACCGAACACATGTAAATATTACTTACATACCATTGCTACAGTCACCAGTTGCTTGACTATATTACCTTGAGTTTTAGTTGCTCATATCACTGTAGCTCTAATTACATACAGGTGGAATGCTAATGCTGTAGCTTTCTTGGCTGTTGGTCATCGATTTTGCAGTCACTGGGAGAAACGGTGAGAAATGATTTATACTGCCTGTCAGTGATCAGTCTTTCTCTGCAGTACCATGACAGTAAAGTGAGGATAAAGAGGGGGTATGGGGAGTGGAGAGAGACTTGCCCCCAACCCAATTTTTTTACATTTACAATGAATTTCAGAATATCTTCCCAGTTACTGTGTGCTTGAGCTTAAACAAAACAAGCATTCTTTGCCAGGAAAGAGTGTGAAATCACAATACTAAAGTCCAGAATTAACAGTGTCAAACAGAAATGGCAGTTATTATTGAATTATTTCATCATAAAGCAGACATTGAAGGCAAGCTGTTTACAGCAAAGTAACTGCTATATAGAGCATTTGTTGTATGCAGTATGCTTATTGTTGTAGCTGCTCCAGATGTTTTACTATATAGTATATATCTCAACGCATGCTGCTCTATGCCATCTAACAGTCTGAGAAATTAGTCTGGATTTCTCTTCGGGTGTGTCTATGGCACTACAGGTCATGGGGGTATTACATATACAGACTAAGTAACCAAATAAATGTCTATCTTTTAGTGCTCCTTTGAATTCAGGTAAGTTACAGTGGCCTATAATGGAGTGTGGGAGGTTGTTCCATATTTCTGATGGTGTGATGTAGAAAGCCTTGAATGTGCTTTTTTTGGGTGATGTATCATTACAGTTACAACAGTCTAAACTACAGCGGTAACCACCTGAAATGTCGAGACCCACGAGACAGAGTCCTGAAATGTGGAGACTGAATGGCCAAAAGATCAGACTTGTATATACCAAGTCTGAGATGCCATTTCTTGGAATATTTCCTTTTATTAGAGGTATGACGATCTTCGAGTTAGTATATATAACTTTGGGAAGTTTTAAGGAGAAGAGAGATTTTCGAGATTCGCTCTTCTCTGGGTTTTTGGTATTTTTTTTTTTTTTGGCTTTTCAGTACTCGTCATTTCAAGTGCTGACATTTCAACACGGAGTCAGCTAGAGCTGATGACCTAAGTTATACTATGATGTTTTTGCATTAATAAAGAAGGAAGGCTAGGGCAATGGTTTTGATGAATTAACTTATAAAGGAGAATTAGTACTTTGAAGCTGTCTGGGAGTTTTACTGGAAGGGTGTGTGATTTTTTTGAAGGGTTAGGTAGGGGTGTTCATGTCTAGAGGATGTACATGTAGAATATTAGGCATTAGTTTAGCAAGGCTGTGTTTTGTTTGAAAAATGTTGGTGAAGATTTACCACTAACTAGTAAAGAATATTGTAAGATGGCTGTCAGTCTGAATATGAAAAGTTATTTGAGTCCTTGATTAATTGGTTTTGCAGAAGATTGCACATCACAGACACCTACTAAAATTCCAAAGAAGGTAATTATGATCCTCAGAACTGTGCAACCACAAGTGCAAATGTGGAGGAAATGCATACTATGTCTGGGATTGAAGTATATCAAAGTATTTCTCCTATTCTGAGGTAAAGCAGTCTCAGAGTTTACATACACACACACACATAAACACACACACGTGTGTGTGTGTGTGTGTGTGTGTGTGTGTGTGTGTGTGTGTGTGTGCGCGTGCACGCCTTTGTGTGTAGCATCTGGAATAAGTACTAAATATATTTATATAACTGGCATCTATGCTAAACATTTTAAAATGTAGTGTGTGTGACTAACATCTATGAAATTGATACCTGTTCTACATTTCTAATTAACTTAAGCATCTTGGTGACTTTCTCCCTTAGATTGCCTCTGAAAATCGGCTTGTTCCCAAAAGGGCTAAACTAGTTAACAAAGTATAAATGAATTAAAAGCTCCATGTTCCCAAGACTAAATGATATGCATAAAGAAGGAAATCAGATGAATATGTTATTGATAAACACTACAAAAAAGTAAGAATTGAACCTGATATAAATCATTGCAAAACACTTACGGGACTGTGTATGCAAGTATTATATGCATGGGTATATAAACACTAAAGATAGATCACAGTACTGAAATAATTCAGGGAAAATAAGGGTAGGAAAGGGACTTGAGGGACCTTGCTGACATGAGACGATCTTGATGAGCAAAAGTGTGCTTAAAAGGGAAGTGATGGGCTTTATTCCCATGGGGTCACACTTATACAAGGAGGAATGGAGGCATCAAATGCTCCAATGTTGCTCCCAAGTTTAAAAGCAGAGATATGTCTCCCTGCTCTACTTCTTCCACACTCAAGGCTGGTAAACTGGAAGACAACTTCTCACTAAGTAAAATGATCCAGAAAAAGCGGCAGAGGCCTCCATAACCACCACAGACATCTTAGGCCTGGTCTCCTGAGCATTCATATCATGGGCTTGTCTCAGTCTTGCTTGCTATCTACTTAGAAATGCTCTTTAGCTGATCTTTATTGCCATCTGATGAATACATTCTGTCTGCTGGTCTACCTTTGGTGCATAACTACATCCTGCATGTCCAGCCTCAATACTCCTTCACCCCATCATCTCTATCAAGTTCTCCTGAATGTATCAGCAGAACTCCATTGGTTATTGGTCATGGTCACCAGACTTTGGGCAAAGAGATAGGCCACAGATATCTCACCCTTATGAATTCAAATCACCAACCTAAGTACTGGCAGTATTAACGGTTATCCATATAATACTGTTGCCCTAGGCAGAGCAGGTAGTACCTGCTATGGTCCCAACTGATTATCTGTCTAATGCAAGAACACATCAAATGTCTGCAATATGCTTTATGCAGTGTTTATTTTTACTTTATTTTATTTTCATTTGTTAACTGAGGCTGAACATTGATCCAAATGGGCCATTTTCAAGCTCAGCCTGATAGAAGGCTACAGACAAAAGATGGCAAAATTAGCATTTTCAAATTGAATGCATGGTGATGAATAGCAAAATATATTTTATATACATATATATATATATATATATATATATATATATATACACACACACATATTAGCATTCAAACTGCAAGGCAAGTTACACAATACAGTAGACTCCATAATGATTCAATATGTATAAAATATTTAATTATTTTACATTTGGTAACCAAGAAAGTTCGACTGGGTAAAAATTTACCCATTCTCAGCAGAGGCCTGGGGAGAAAAGCTCTACAAAATTTGCAAAAATAAACAAATTCTTGTATAAAATACAGAGATTTAAGAAACAAAATACTAGAACCAAAATTCACATTAACATTAATTAGAAGTTATGTACCTACGATAACGTTCCATGTTAGTTGTCTTCTCTCGCCTTCTTTCTTGCTGGATGGGTTCGGAGCCGATCCTCGGCTCCGACTCGGCACTAGCTTTAGCTCGAGAACTCCTTTTACCAGCTCGAGGCAACCCTATATCCCATGATGCAAGGCGGAACTACCTCAGATCTCGTTTGGCAGCTAACTAACCCTGCTAAAGACTTATCCTAATAAAATTAGGAACCATGGTTCCTAAAAGAAGTCCTCATAACAATGCTCCAGAGGAAGCAATCTAATAGGAACTCTCCAAGATCTGTCCAGGCCAGGGGAAGGAGGGAGGACGAAGAAAGAAGGCGAGAAGACAACTAACATGGAACGCGTTATGGTAGGTACATAACTTCTAAATGTTAAGTTGTCAATCTCGCCTTCATTCTTGCTGGATGGGACCGCGTCCCTAGCACCTGTATCCCGGTGGCTCAATGGAACAGACTCTTGAGAACAGTGGAACCAAAACTGGCCCTATCTCTGGAGGCCAAATCCAACTTGTAATGAGACACAAAGGTATGAGGCGTGGCCCAAGTAGCTGCTGCACAAATAGTGTCAATGGGAAGTCTATCCTGAAAGGCTACAGAAGTGGATAGACTCCTGGTCGAATGTGCTTTTGGCTTAGAAGATAGTTGTTTGCCCCTTAGAGAGTACACATAGGAAATGGTGGAAGTCAACCATCTAGATAAGGTCACTTTAGATACTGGAAGACCCAACCTGTTTCCTGCATAGGAGACAAACAATTGGTCTGATTTTCTAACTTGTTTAGTCCTATGTAAGTAGTACCTGAGCTGACGATGAACATCCAAAAATGCAGCTTCTGTTCAGCTCTGTCAGAATAGTTAGGAAAGAAAACTGGTAGATCAATAGATTGGTTAATATTGGCTTGAGATACAACCTTGGGAAGAAAGGAAGGGTTAGTTCTGAGCGAAACCCTATCCTTATGAAACACCAGATAAGGTGAACGAATACAGAGGGCCTGAATCTCAGAAACTCTTCTTGCAGAAGTAACAGCCAGCAAAAACATAGTTTTCCATGTCAACAACTTTAAAGAACACGTAGCAGACGGTTCGAAAGGAGGTAGAATTAGGGATGCCAACATTAAGTTCAGATCCCATTGCGGAGGAGGATGTTTCACAGGCGGTTTTAGGAGAAAACTCCTCTCAAAAAGGCTTTGCATAACCTATGAGACATGATGTTATTGTCCTGCAAGCCAACATGAAATTTGGAAATAGCAGCCAGTTGTACCTTGACTGTAGATGATGACGATCCCGAATGAAAAACCTCCGCCAGGAAATCCAAAACAGAATGTATAGGAGCGTGAAAGGATCAATATTTCTGGCGTTTGCCCAAATAGAAAACGCCGCCACTTGCTAGCATAAACAGTTCTAGTGGACGACTTTAAAGAAGACACTAAAATGTCTCTGACTGAGTCAGAAATCATTGGTAGCCTGGCTAGGGAAGGAAGTGGAGCAACCAAGCAGTGAGGTTGAGAGAATGAATTGCCCGGTGCTGCTGACCCGACTGGTGGATCAAAAGATCCGGAACTGGGTCCAGATGCCAGGGCTGCACCAGAAGGTGATGATGTAGAGGCGGAAACCAAATTTGTCGAGGCCAATATGGAGCAATGAGGATCAATTTGGCTCTCATAACGGTGGCTTTCTGAATGACTTGTGGAATCAATGGAAAGGGAGGAAAAACATAAAGAAGTCCCCGAGGCCAATCCTGGGTTAGAGAGTCTCTCAAGGGTTGGCCTGGAAGAGGAAATAGTGTGAAGTAATCTGGGCACTTGCTGTTTTGAGGGGTAGCGAAAAGATCGCAACAAGGGGTGCCCCACTTCAGAAAAATCTGATCCACTACAGACTGATTGAGAGACCACTCGTGAGGCATCAGAATAGATCTGCTTAGCCTGTCCGCCAATAGGTTGGACCTGCCGGGATGTGCGTTGCTATCAGAAACCGCTGAGAAGAGATCGCCCATTGCCAAAGTCTGAGAGCTTCTCGACATAAGGGATAGGACCTGGTTCCGCCCTGTTTGTTGATGTACCAGACCACGGACATGTTGTCCGTCTGTACTGCAATAGTCCCTGTGGGAAGAAAGTCGTCGAGGGCTTGCAACGTTAAAAGCACTGCTCTCATCTCCAGGACATTTATGTGCAGGTGGTATTCTATGGGTTGCCACGTCCCGTGGACCATCCTGCCCTGATAATGCCCCCCCCCACCCGATCAGAGAGGCATCCGTGGTGACTGTGGCAACTGGAGGAGGGGGAACAAAGGGTCGGCCCTGATGAAGAAGAGGGAAGATATCCACCATCGTAGATGAGCCCTGCAAGACTGTGTCACTAAGATCTCGTGTCTCATGGGCAGATCGTGGTACGACCACTGCGTGAACAACATCCACTGCAGGAGACGCATGTGGAAGCGAGCCAGTGGAAGAAGAACAATGGCTGCAGCCATTAGGCCTAGAACTTTCAAGACAAACCTGGCTTTGACCTTGTTGCTTTGTAACAGAAGCTGAACAAATTTCTGGATGTCCAGAATCCTTTGATTTGTTAGCCTGGCTAACATTTTGACGGTATCTAACTCTGCGCCTATAAAGGTGATAGATTGGCAAGGCAGCAGAGAGGATTTTTTGAAATTCACCGAAATTCCTAGACTCTTGCAAAGCTGTAAGGTGTAGTCTCTGGACCGAAGAAGCTGATCCTTGGAGGTGGCGGAGAGGAGCCAGTCGTCCAAATAAGGAAACACTTGGAATCCTCGACGTCTCAGGTGAGCTGTGACCACTGCCATGCATTTGGTGAACACTCTGGGGGCTGAAGTGAGGCCAAAGGGCAGTGCTCTGAATTGGTAATGACTGGCTCCCAGCCGAAAGCGGAGAAACCTTCTGGAGCGTCTGTGAATCTTTATATGATAGTACGCATCCTGAAGGTCTATCGAGCACATCCAGTTGTCCTTGCCCAGAAAGGGCAGAATGGATTGCAGCGTGACCATCCGGAATCTTGCCTTTCTGACAGACTTGTTTAGTCTGCTTAGGTCTAGTATTGGTCTCCAATCTCCGTCCTTTTGGGGACCAAAAAGAATCTTGAGTAGAAGCCGGATCCTACTTGGTCTGCCGGCACTGTTTGGATGGCTCTTTTTCCCAGGAGTTTTGAAACTTCCTGTTCTGCCAAATCCCTTTGACCGGGTGAGATGCCTGGAAGGGATTGTAGAGGTACGGGAAACCTTCAAGGGGATTTTGTAACCCTCGGATATAATCGACTGTACCCACTTCTCTTGTGATAGGGATTGCCAGGCTACTGGGTACAGCGAAATTCTTCCCCCGACTGCCTCCAAGGGTGGACAGTCGGGCAACACCTCAGGGATGCTGAAAGGGCTTCTCAGGAAGAGGCTCCCTGTTGCCCTGGTTCTGAGGACCCCCCCTGCCTCTAGGGCGGCGTCTATTATTGTTACCCCCTCTGCCTCTGGGGGTAAACTGACCACGTGTGTCCAGTGTAGCTCCTTGGGCTTTACGGAACCACATCTTCCCCCCTTCTGACCCTTGGGATATGGTCTAGAAGGAGTGGAAAACTGGACTCCAACGGCAGAAAGAGTTTTACCGTCCTGTTCACATCTGGTCAAAGTATCCTTCACCTGAGGTCCGAACAAAGCCGAACCGTCAAAGGGGGTGTTGGTGAAGGACGCCTTAAAGGGGTCCGCAAAATTACACAGCCGCATCCAGGCTTGGCGTCTAAGGGCAACACCTGTGCCTGCGGCCCTGCTCGTTCTATCGGCTGCATAAGATATGAGCCGCATGGAGGAGTTAGATATCGAATTCAGGATAGCTAGCTGAGAGGCAATCTTTTCCTGAGCCCCAGCAGCTGAAGGATCCTGGACTACTTCTCCCAGTTCCTTGAGAATATCTCGTTGAAGCCTGGTGAAGTGACAAAGGTAATTCAGCGAACGCATCGCAAAGGTCGCTGAAGAAAACATCCGCTTTCCATACCTGTCCATGGTCCTAGAATCCTTATTAGGAGGATGGACAGGTACTGAAGGATCCGCCAGTTCCTTCTTAGTGGCCGCCGCCACCACCATAGCATCCACAGAGACACCTTTGGACAGGAACTGTTTGTCCGAAGGGGCCGTGATGAACTTGGATGGTCTCCTGAGGACAGGTTCCACAGAATCTGGAGCCGCCCACGCCTTCCGAGCCACTACCTGCATGAGTGGGTCGAAAGGCGGAGACACCCAGGAGGTGGAGGGTCGGGTTCCAAAAGCCTCCAGGTATACCGACTCATCCTCGGAAGGGTCAATGGAGGGCCAATTCCCCCTCTATTTGAGGAGCTCAAGGATGTCTGAAAATGAGACATCCTCAGAGGGGGACCGTGGGGAACCCTCCGACTCATCTAAGTCGGTATCAGATGTAGTAGACTCAGAGATGTCTGTGTGTTTCCTCTTACACGTCCTCTTCCGAGGGGCTCCCTGCAGGGGCAGGAGAAACCTCGGAAGAGGAGGAAATTCCCAGTGGGGAAACCTGGGGCGATGGATCCCTGGGCCTGAGAGCAAGAGGCTGGCAAGAGGCATCTGCAGGCACTGATGAGGGAGGAGCTAGAGGGATAGACCGTTGACCAGGCTCAGAGGCCAGGACACTCCTCATCACCTCAAAGGCTCCTCTCCCGGGAGACCTGAACACACCCGCTCGAAGAAACAGGAATGGTCGGCTCCAAGGAGAGAGAAGGCTCCGAGGCCGATGTCGGCGCCGAGCTTACCAAAGCCAAGCTCCGAGAGGGAGAGCGGGTCGGACAAGGGTCCAATGCCACTAGCCCCTCGGAGCCGACAGTGGAAACCCGACGACCGGATCCCTCCAAGGAAAGTCTCAAGGAGGAGATCGGAGCCGAGGATGACGGAGCCGAAGGATGTATCGGCTCCGCATCGAAACAGTCGCTGTCCCAAGAAGCTCCGCCCGAACTCTGGTGTGGAGTCGGAGGAGGAATCTCAAGAATTGGGGCTGTAGCCAAGTCTGTTGAGACGGGCTATGAGCATTTGGGCCAGTGCCTGAGATTTCAACAGCCTGCTTACCACCCTCTCCAAATCGTGGTCAGACAGCCTGGAAGATCTCAAGATCGGCTCCGATGGCTCCGCCTGACAAAAGAGGAGACCCCGGAGCCGAGTGAATACTTAGTATCGAAGGGGACCGGGATCTCTTACGGGCCGGAGCCATCGGAGCCGAAGTCCCTTGAACCCCAGATGGAGCCGAGGATCTCGCCCGATGCTGGATAAAGTGTCGGCTCCAGCCGGAGCCGACAAGGCAACAGTAGTCAGGGTATCGGAGCCGGCCGGCACCGAACCCACTACTCTAGCAGAAGAAGTATCAGCTCCAGCCGGAGCCACCGGAGGAGGCTTGGACACTGTAGTTTGAGCCTTCGGTGGCTTAAGAGGTTTTCCTGCCCCTTGCTTAGGAGGAGAACCTTCAGGTTTTAACAAACCTCGGAGGATCAATTTGTTCCTCCTTTTTTCCTTTCTGGCTAAAGGCATGACACAACGCACAGGAGTCCTGCAGGTGCAAAGGCCCCAGGCAATACACACAAGAAGTGTGACCGTCTGTCAGGGACATTTTCTGACAGCACTGGTCACACTTCTTGAAGCCTGAGACCTTGCCTTCCCTAGACATCCTAAAAGGATATACACAAACAGTCCCCACAAACACACAACTTAATCCCTACACAGACACACAGGAAGGGAATAACTTGGGGAACTAGGCCTGACTAAAACTTTAACTGAAAAAACTGTTTTAAAAGTTTAAAAAGGAAGGGAATAGGGTGGGCTGTACTAAATACAGGCTAACCTAACACTGAAGGGAAATTAAACCCCTAACTAAACTTTTTCTTCTTTAACAAGAAAAAACTTACCTCAGCTGGCAAAGGAGACCTCTTTCGCTAAGTGGCAAACGAGATCTGAGGTAGTTCCGCCTTGCATCATGGGATATAGGGTTGCCTCGAGCTGGTAAAAGGAGTTCTCGAGCTAAAGCTAGTGCCGAGTCGGAGCCGAGGATCGGCTCCGAACCCATCCAGCAAGAATGAAGGCGAGATTGACAACTTAACATTATAGTTTAAAAATGCAATGTACCATACGACAGCAGGACAGAGAAGCCAAATGATTCTCTTGGATATGCAAATGATAGAGAAAGAATTAAGGGGAAAAGCAGGTAGCATAGTTGAAGGTTTACTGAAATAATAATGGCTAGGAAGCAGGAATCTATGCAAAATTGGGTCAAGAGGTAATACTGCAAGACAGACATGATAGAGAAGAATATGAAGATGTTGTAGAGCATAAGCAGATAGAGTGATGTTCTTTTAGGTGAGACTTGAAGGTATAGTACTGAGGTATTAATCTGACTGATGCTGAAATACTACTCCAAGACTTGGCAACAGTGTGAATACAGACTAAGGCCACTCGACCTTTTAGGTTTATAAACAGATAGGAGCTGCTTGTTAGAAAAACGCAAGTCACAAAGTGGAGGATAATGTTGGAGTAGGGAAGAGATGGCTTGAGAAACAAATGGACTTTAGATTATTTTGTGAGTAAATAACAGCTGATTGTAAGCAAGCAGGTGGGGGAGTTCATAGGTGTGTACTAGGCTAATGGCCCTGGAGCCTTTACAAGCCTAGCCCATAGAAGTGCTCTGGCATCGTGCCGCCCGACATTAGTTCTCAGTGCCTCTATCAAGTAGAGCCACTGGAATGATCCCCGGGATGAACTTTCTATTACCCATCCACTCATCAAGACTTCTCTTGAAGAGGGACAGCGAGGTGGTCTGCTTGACATGTACGGGAAGTCTATTCTACAACATGGGCAGTCTCTGGGTGAGGAACCTGTCCCTCCAGCATGTTCTGTTGATTGTGGTAATGAGGTTGAGGTCTCTGAAGTGTGTGGTACGGAGAGATTGGGATTTCTTTAGATGTAGCATTTCTAACAGAGCTGGGTCAGACGTGACTTTGTAAGTCAAGCAAAGATCGCCTCTAAGTAGGTGATATGAGAGAGAAAAGCTGGAGTATGAGACAGAGATAGCCAATTTAAAGTTTTTAGTGAAGAGCAGTAGTGTGATTTGAGGGGTTGACCAGTAGCAAATTTGGCTATTTTATTATAGCACTGAACCAGTTTTACTTAGAGTTAGAATAGGGCAAGCATAAAGAGGGGATGGTAAGAGGAAAGTGGTGGCAACAGTTACTTTTGGAGTTGGTAAGGAATTTATTTAGCCCTATACAACATGCCAAGTTTTTGATGGATCTTTTTGATGTTGTTATTAATATGCAAGTCAAACTAAAGATTGTCATCAATTGTTACACCTACTACTTTGGTGTATGAAACATCAATTACACTATTGTTTTATGAAGTAATTGTAAAGTTGGATTTGTCAAGGGCATGTTGTTTAGGAAACAATAACAGCAGTTTGGTTTTCTTAGGATTGAGAAGGGCTGACTGTTGGTGAGCCAGGCCTTAATGGAATTGAATGCATTGTGTGTTATATTTTGCAGCTGGGTAAGACTGTTACAGGAGCAGATTAAAGTAGAGCCATCAGCATATTGAATATGGGTTGCTTGTTTAGAGGAAGCGTGAAGATTGCTAATAAAAATGCTGAAGAGGAGTAGACCCATAAACGAGCCTTGTGGTACCCCAGTACTAACTGATAAATAGGGAGAGAAACTAGAATTCCATTTAACTGACTGACATCTGTTGGTGAGATAACTGTTGAAGCATTGTAAGGTGGTTTAGGTTGAGCCAAGAGAGGATAGTTGGGACAAGAAGTTGGGATGACAGACAGTGTCAAAAGCTTTAGAAAAGATCCAGAAATAGAGGTGAGACAAATTTACCTGTATCTCATGCTTTGTTGACTGTGTCAATGAAAGATAATAGAGCAGTAGTAGTACTATGTGCAGGTATAAATCCATGATGAGTAGCAGAAAGACATTTATTGTCAAGTAAGTACTGAAGAAATTGTTTGTGGGTAAACATTTGGAAAGAGGAGACAGTATAGCAATGGGTCTATAGCTAGATATAGCTGTGGAATTGTCACCTTTGTGGAGAGGAAAGATGAACAACTCTTTCCAGAGGGAGAGGACATAGGCTTCCTTAATAAATCTATTAATTAGTATAGTAACGGTATGCTATTGAGTCAGCACATATTTTTAGATATTCATTAGGAAGATTATCAGCATGAAGTTATGCAAAAGAGTAGTGGAAGCTAGCTTAACAAGGGAGGTGATGATTAGTGATCAGCAGTATGGTTTCATGCCAGGGAAGAGCACCACAGATGCAATGTTTGCTCTGAGAGTGTTGATTGAGAAGTATAGAGAAGGTTGGAAGGAGTTGCATTGTGTCTTTGTGGACTTAGAGAAAGCATATGACAGAGTGCCTAGAGAGGAGTTGTGGCATTGTATGAGGAAGTCGGGAGTGGCAGAGAAGTATGTAAGAGTGGTACAGGATATGTACAAGGGTAGTGTGACAGTGGAGAGTTCTGCGGTAGAACTGACAGATGCGTTTAAGGTGGAGGTTGGATTACATCAAGGATCAGTTCTGAGCCTTTTCTTACTTGCAATGGTGATGGACAGGTTGACAGATGAGGTCAGACAGGAGTCACCGTGGACTATGATGTTTGCGGATGACATTGTGCGCTGTAGTGAGAGTAGGGAACCGGTTGAGGAGACCCTGAAGAGGTGGAGATATGCTCTAGAGAGGAGAGGAATGAAGGTCAGAAGCTCTAAGACATAATACATGTGTGTGAATGAGAGGGAGGATAGAGGAATGGTGAAGATGGAGGGAGTACAGTTGGCAAAGATGGATGAATTTAAATACTTGGTATCAACAGTTCCGAGTAATGGTGAGTGTGGAAGAAAGGTGACGAAGAGAGTACAGGCAGGGTGGAGTGGGTGGAGGAGAGTATAAGGAGTCATTTGTGACAGACGGGTACCAGTAAGAGTGAAAGGGAAGGTCTACAAGAGGGTACAGAGACCAGCTATGTTATATGGGTTGGAGACGGAGGCATTGACAAAAAGGCAGGAGTCAGAGCCGGAAGTGGCAGAGTTAAAGATGTCAAGATTTGTATTGGGTGTGATGAGGATGGGCAGGAATAGGAATCAGCATATTAGAGGTCAGCTCAGGTTGGATGGTTTGAATACAAAGCCAGAGAGGCGATATTGCGTTGGTTTGGACATGTGCTGAACAGGGATGCTGGGTATATTGGGAAAAGGATGCTAAGGATGGAGCAGCCAGGTAAGAGGAAAACAGGAAGGCCTAAGAGAAGGTTTATGGATGTGGTGAGCAAGGACATGCAGGTGGTTGGTGTGATGGAGCAAGATGCAGAGGACAGGAAGAAATGGGAACAGATGATCCACTGTGGCGATCCCTAATGGGAACAGCTGAAAGAAGAAGATTAGGAAGATTATCAGCCGAAGGAGAACAAGTTTTGAGTTTGCTCAGTAGGATTTTAATAAACAATGTAGGGAAAACCTGGAGAGGATGAGAGAATGTAGTAGGTGTGGCAGAGAAACTGCTGGTAATGGAAGCTACGCTACTGATGAAATATGAGTTAAACTGACATGGTATGTCAGAAGAGGTACTGTCAGTAGAGGGTTTTGGGGAAGAATTAATGCCAGGGTGTAATATTTTATTAATTGCTTGCCAGAATTTCTTTGGACAAGTTTTGTTTTCATTTTCTGGATTTGAGTGGAATTGTTTTGTTTTATCTTTCCTCAGTTGTTTCTTTACAAGGTTACGCAATTCTCTACAATGTTAGGGATTTTTTTTGTGACTTTTGGTTGAAGTAGCATGTGCAGGCATTGTATCTGTTTAGCATAAAGGATTTAGTATTGATAGAAAGCCAAAGAGAGAAATTAGTTTTCATTCCTTTTCCTTGTGGGAAAAGAGATAAGCTGTTTAAAGTGTTTAAGAATATAGAGTTGAATTTGCTGACTGCTTCGAAGGAAAGACCAATTAATGCAATGTAATATATTTGTAAAGGTAAGTGGGTTGAAGAGGGTTAAGTTGCCCACACAGTTTTGTAAGTACGTTGTTTAAAAGAATGAGTGACAAGTCTGTTTGTACAGGTAGGGTGGTGATCACTAATTAAATATGGAAGTATTCTGGATTGGATAAAGTCACTAAGGTGGGAGACTAAAATCCAGTCTATATTAGAACCAGTCTGGTTCTATGAATTGGTATAGGCTGGGTGAGTTATGAGTTGTGAAAAGTCACAGAGGTTAATACTATTTATAGGGAATTGTGGGGTAAATCTCTGCCAATTGAAGTTGACGTCACCTAATATTATAGTTTGTAGAAAAATACTGGCTGAGACCCAAGACTGAATATCTTCAAGGGTTGACAGATTATTGCCTGGGGCTATATTCAAGGCAATAATACAGAATATTTTATGATTCTTTAAATTAAAATAAGAGATAATAAGTTTAGCTTTGCCAAAGGAAGGTACAGGATGCTTATGGGGTGAAAGAGTGGAGGAATTTGGATAGAGAATGGCTACACCCCCTGATTTTCTTCTGGGTCAGGCAACTTTAAGCATACTGAATCCTGGGGATGTACTTCAGAATCTTTAATGTGTGGTTTGAGCCAGGTTTCAGAGATTACAAGTATATTATGGGAGTGTTGGGTAATCCAGGCATATAACTCGGACACTTTGTTGCACAGACTACGTATATTTATAGAGAGTTATTTAAACTTGTTGTGTGAGGCTGGGGTTTGGCTTGAGGATGGGGGGTGAATAATGGGAGCTGGATTAAGGCATATGTCACCAGACAGTGATAGAATATTAAAGAATAAACAGGATAAAATGGACTGAATTTTGGGCATATTTTCAGTATGTTAGAGACAAATATAGGGGTAACGGATGCACCTTAAATCTAACAAAGAAAATAGGGGAGATGAGAAATAGATGAGGAGTGACAGGTAGGCAGTAGTGATGTCTGAAATGGGAGGAAGAGAAAGTGCCACTAGGAGAGAAGACTCTAGGTGGGAATTGTTGCGAGGTATGACGTAAGAAAAGAAAGACAGAAAGAGATTATGGTAAGATGACTAAGGAAAACATAATAAAACAGTCAGAGAAGGAATGGAAAGGGAGAAAACAGAGTAGAGAAGGTTGTAGTGACAGAATTTGGCAGAGGGTTAGACAATGTTGAGGAATAAGGAAGGTAGTCAGGTGAACTGAGCTAAACTGGGTTAAAGGTTAAGGTGAAGGAGTACAGGAGTGATTACACAGTTAGACAGTAGAGTAAGTAAGTGTGTTATTGACAGTTAGGGTGATTGGAGAGAGGGGTATGTCAGATGTATAGTACAGTAATTATAAAGTAGTAAAGCAGTAAGAAGTAAGACAGGGATATAGTAGGTGTATCTTCTTCTTTTTCTTTCGGCTGCTCCTGTTAGGGTCGCCACAGCAGATCATCTGTTTCCATTTCTTCCTGTCCTCTGTATCTTGCTCTGTCACACCAACCACCTGCATGCCCTCTCTCACCACATCCATAAACCTTATCTTAGGCCTTCCTCTCTTCCTCTTACCTGGCAGCTCCATCCTTAGCATCCTTTTCCCAATATACCCAGCATCCCTCCTCAGAACATGTCCAAACCAATGCAATCTTGCTTCTCTGGCTTTGTCTCCAAATCATCCAACCTGAGCTGATCCTGTAATATACTGATTCCTAATCCTGTCCATCCTCATCCCACCCAATGCAAATCTTAACATATTTAACTCACCTAGGTATCTGAAGTGGAAAGTCATTTTTAAGAGTAGTTTGGTTACTAAGCTGAATGACCCATTGAGTGAGGAGGTGGAAAACGTTTGCTTGGCACTGAATTTAAAATGTTTCTCTTCTTGGTATTAAGTACATTTTTATTTTTGAGTGGCCACATAGACAGACAGGAATGGCCTTCTTCAAGCTCTGTTTTGATTGTGGAAAGGGAATAATGGGTTCTGTAGATGGCTATGTCATCTACATATTAAACTCTGGGAAGTCCATCAACGGTGATTAACAAATAGAAAAGTAAAAATGCTCTGGTGACATAGAGGAATAAAGCTCTGACTATAGATCAGTAAGTCTACAGTCTGAAGTAGAAAATTAAAATACTGAAAAATATTTACTTAAAATGCCACTGATCACAGAAAGTACACAATTCATGTGATAATGAAGGGCACAAGGCTATGCATTGGTGAGCCTGACATAATATGAGATGCTCACCCAGCATCAGTGCACAGCGTCAGGTCCACTATGAGCAGAAAAGCATGTTCTTCTACATGTTCATGAATACTACATATCTATCTGGAAAAAACAGTGAAGACAAGTTACTAAGCCACCTAACCTCCTTGTCTCTTCCAAGGAATTTACTGATGACAAAATGGAACTACATAAAATAGGCAGTGATATGTAAGCCTACCCAAGGGTTATATATGCACGTTCTATGGATAAACACCACTCTACTGTCATCAATATAATTAGCCTATTGCCTTTTATGAGACTATTAATTTGAGTGGTATAACAAAAGAAATTTGTATGTACTAGATATAAACAAAAGCACCAAGATTAATAACCATTTGAAAAGGAAAAGCTTTTGAACAGTGAAAAGTATTCTTTCTAAAGTTAATACTAACCACAAAAAGAAATCACTTTGGCTAATAGTGAAATACAGACAGTTACTATCCACACTGATCACATTCTGAATACCACTGAATGCATATAACATCTTCTGCTGTGTAGTATCTATGCAGAGTCTGCTGCACTTTACGGAGCAGTTGCCAATATAACCACAGAGGCATGGCTGACCTTTGGATGCATGCACAACCTGGAGTAATCTATGCAGCTGCACTGCAAAGTTTTTATACAGTTCATTCACTGACTCTACTGAAACTTTTATCCCTCAACAGCTGGTGTCCAAGGTGACCATTTGGTTTCCTTTCTCCTAATGGCTGGCCTGCACAGTGCCTCTGGGATAAAAAAAAAAAAAAAAAACAGGCTCTGGATTATACTACCATTGAATGCTGGCATGTAATCAGGAATTAGTATCATTCCTTTGCATTCTGACACCTTATCCATATCGATTTTTATGTAAGGGTATCATAAGAACAGAGAAGGCAGTAGCTGTCCATACACACCAACAATCTTGCAACCATCCTACAACAACACTGCTCGAGAACTATGCAACACACAAGGTCATTTTAATATGCTAACCAGACTGCTGCAAATGCACTACTGTATTTCATATCATTCATGTGACCGGTGGAGTGTGGCTATTTTTATTAACAGCCTGAAGTGGGGGGGATCTGGTATAACAATGACTTATTTTGAGCAGTGGCTTTTATAATTTCTAATTCCTTACAGTCATATGTTCAAGTTCCTCTTAATTATTCATACTAAACAGGCAATAATGCCTCTATTTTATTAAAAAGGAGACAGTTAAGCTTCTGTGGTAATTTTCCATACTCTTTTATAATAAAGCAATGACCAGTTTCCTGTATAGTCAGTGAATTTAGCTTACCTCTGAACTAACATTCTCTTCTTGTTTTCTTCTTGAAACCTGAACATCTATGTAGAAAGACAAATAAAATAAATAAACACGTGACAAAGACCACATTACAGATAAGTTACATTTATTTATAAATTTGGTGAAAATAAAATTAAACTGTAATAAAAATTAGAGCTGCATAACAATTATGGCACTGAAAGACTGAAACCAGTGTTTTCTAAGGTTATGAAGGATGAGGGTAGGAGTTGTGTATTAAATATAACACTTTGCTCTTATCTTCTTTTCAGTGTCAATCCTGAATCATAAAGGCAGAGGTCACTGGTTTGAAGCCAAAAGCCACCAAGTGTGCAGAATCTCAAAAATATGTGGCTTTATCCAATTCTGTGACACAAAGTAATAAAGCCCTGATTGTGACCCAGAATTTCTAGGTTTAACTAACAAACTGAGTGCTGGAGAAGCCAGCGAGAGATGGTAACACTGACTGACTGATTCCAATTTGCGCAACCTGGGCAAGGGAGATGGTCTGTTTTACTGCAATACTGGTACTTACTGAAGACTGCAATACAGGTACTTACTGAAGAGGAGGTTATGGCATGCAGCATAGGATGGGATTAGGGACATACAACTCGGTTCAGCTAAACTGCATATGGGAACATTTACTGTGCATGTGCATGTACACTGACAAGCACAGGGGAAGGCAAAGTAGGTCATTAGTTCTGTGGACCTAATGTTGAGGACAGCAATATTTGCACAATGGACAGAAGAATCTGGCAAGACAACAATGTAGGCAGGCAACTTCACAAGAACTGAAGAGACAAGCTCCAAAGCAGGATGAGGGCATAAAACTGAATCCAGAAGTAATGGCAAGGAAGTAGAAGAAAAGAAAGACAAAAAGAAGGGAAAGGAAATAAAAGGAAGACAGTTGAAATGAAACAACTGGTGTAGTTAGATTCTACAATATGATATTTTAGCTGGAGAGCAAAATGACACAGTTACAGTACAATCTGGCTGGGGACTGTACACATGGTCTTACAATGGATACAGCAAATTAAATCAAGTTTGAAGCAGTCAGAAAATGGTGAAATAGTCCAATATGCCTGGGGTCATGGGTACAAATGATCTGTTCATGGAGACAAATGTTCTATCAGTTGGCAAATATGATGTAAGAATAATGGATTTAGAGGACCTCTGCAGGCAGCTCTCCAGTTTTGTGAAAGGTGCTGCCAGTATTATAGGAGACTAAGGCAAGAAAGCTCTAGAGTTAATTAGTTTACAAAAAGAAAGGGTGAGGAAGTGAGAGGGGCATCATACAAAGAGACAAGCTAAACTGTTGAGGTTCACTGCAAACAAATGCAAAGTTCTACCGCTGAATCACAGCAACTGTGATGAGAAGTAATAGCAAAAGAACATAAAAAGGGTCTCAGAGTACTGTAGTCACTTGAATTTGACAACCAGGAGCAAGATGAGAAGGCAGTACATGCAGCAAACAGAATGCTGGGAAGTATTCTCAAAGGGACAGATTCCTCCAGAAACAAAGATTCAACTTTTCAAGTCTTATCAGCCATGGTTATTCCAAATCTTGAGAACTGTGCACAGTACTGGAAAGATATATGAGGAAAGAAACATCTGCTGGAAGATGTCCATAGGAAACACTAATAAAAAAAACACTCTGACTTAATTTCAAAACAAAGGATTAGCTCTTTTGCCTGTGATTTAAAGCACTTGATCAGACAATTACAAAACATAAAATGTATCAGTTTACTTACATGAATCTCAAGATATTCAATTCCATCCCCGAAAAAACTAAAAACAATGTCCAAAAATGTTCATTACTGTGCTAGTTCATTTCTTATGTAAAACATTTTAAATAAGTATCAAAATAAAGAAATAAAACCATCCCTAAAACAATTGTTAATGTTTCTTCCCCAATTGGCAATAATCAAAGTGTTTTAATACATGGAATTCAAAATTACTGGTCTATTAAAGCAGTGGTCTCAGATCCTTATAAGTTGAGGATCAGTTAAGGATTCCTACACCTGGCACAGGGCTAGACTAATGTTAATCAAAAATAAAATCAGTTTAGAACAGTTACAGCAAAACATATAAGTTTTACAGAATTGCTTGGGTATTATATTCCATTGCCCTTGTATATATCGTTCTATCTTCAGCACTCTACTAACTATTTTGAGAAATTTGTGAGTTGTAAGATCAATGTATTGCATTTTTTGTATAGTTTCCTGTGAAGGGTTGCCAAAGACAAAATCAATTATTTCAAATTCACTAAGCTATTCAGATAGCGTTTTTCAGCATTAGCTTATCTAGTCTCACTTTTCGCCAGCTGGGACAAAGACAGATACTGCATATTACTACACAATTTTCCTTCTTGTGTTACACAGCAATGAACCATCTTTACTTGTCAGAAGATTTAACATCTTAGAAGTTGCACCTTACACAAACTTTAGTTTCACAAAATGCCATCAGAATTTTCTTAAGCAATTTTACCCGAAATCTGAAATATAGTTACAGTAAAGAATTTTATTTTCCAAACAACCCTTTAACTACCACAAAGGCTAATTTTTATTGCTTGAGCAAGTCCTTAGAGGCACAGGGTAGATCTGTCTTCTAGGTATACCTTTTTAGACTCAGTATTACTTACTTTTTATTTATGCGTCTCACACAATTTACCATAGGTTTCTTACTACTTTTCAGACAGCAACTTAAACAGATTCACTGTTTTTTTTTCAAACATCTTTACTGAATTATCACTTGTGACGTAGGCAAACTTACATTCATATAAAAGTAATCAAACTATATTAACATAAATGTTATACTTCACATATATTGCTATATATCATATAACCTAAGGAATTTTACATAAATTATTCAATTCCTGCCTTTTTTAAAACAAGAAACATCTTTATTAAACTTAACTACATAGGCAGTCATAAATTTATTTAAATGAAAACCAACCACACCAACACAATCCTAGTTGCAAGCATTTTACATCACAAACCATATTGACGCACTCCCAGCTGCAAACATTATACATCACTTATATCTACCCAATCTTTCTCAATCAAACATTACATAGCTCATATAAATCCTGCTACCTTTTAAACCTTATTCCACCCTCATACGTATTGTTCTCACAATTCCCATTTTTTCATATGTAGTTTGCACCTACCCTTTTCTAAAGATCACAGTTCCAGTTGTTTTATCTCTATTACTATATTCACTACTTCCAGTGCACCGTTGGTTTAGATTTTGATTTCCATTTTCTGATAATTGCTTTTTTGGCAGTCACCACTATCAGACACAGCAAGGCCTTACCATGTCTAGGCAATTCTGATTCTGTATCACAGCTCAGAAAAATCATCTCCCTTGTTAGACCAATCTACCCACCCAGCATCTCTGACAGTGCATTCCGCAGGGAATCCTTAAAGTCTGCCAGCTCACCGCACTCCCATAATTACCTATTTTCTTCCTCTTCACACCTCCAACATTTGCTGTCTGCCTTAGGAAAAATTCTCAGAAGTCTTCTTGGGGTATAAAAATATCTATGTAAACATTTCCAAGCAAAAATCCTACATCTTTTAGATTTTGTTGCATATTTGGAAGACATACATATATCCTCTCATTCCTTCTTTGTGAATTGCTTATCCAATCTGTCTTCCCAATCCTTTCTAACCTCCCCTGATTGATTCTTATAGTTATCATGCAATGAGTAAAGTTCCATCATTTATAAGTGCTTTCTATAAACTGCACATTTTTTTTCATTTACTTTTCAATAAGCAGGGTTTATCCAGACACACACACACACACACACACACACACACACACACACACACACACACACACACACACACACACACACAAAATAAATGCAAGAAACACCCGATCCATTTAATCAGTAGCTCTATCAGTGCTGCAAAACACCATACTTTCAATTGCTTTTAGAGAATGGTGGACCTGTACATCACTATTCTGACTGGAGAACGAAAGTTCTCCAGCAGGGTGGTAATCTACAGGTTATGCCCACTGAAAAATGAGTCTGCCATGTCACAGCAGCATAGAAAGCTGCCATGGAACCTGGACTGTAATAGAGATAATGGCTGCTATTATTTTACATCTGCTAAGCAGTGCTTTTGCTGTTTAGTGAGCATAATAGAAAAGTGTGTGTGTGTGTGTGTGTGTGTGTGTGTGTGTGTGTGTGTGTGTGTGTGTGTGTGTGTGTGTGTGTGTGTGTGTGTGTGTGTCAGTGGATGCATGCATGAAAGTAAGAGTGAGATAAATCAAATCATTATTTTATACTCACTAAGCAGCACTTTTGCTGTTTAACAAGTGCAAAATTAAATCAAATGGATAATAAAAAATACAGAAAAATGCATGTGGGCATGTATGTTTATGTTTCTGCCTTCATGTGTCAGTGTTTGGGTGGTTGCATGCATGATAGCCAACTTGTGTGTGTGTGTTTGAGAGAGTGAGAAACAGAAAGAGAGATTGAGCAGTGGACACAACTCTTAAAAAGTATACATACCTTTCAACCTCTTAGCTCAAAAAATCCGGATAAAGCCTAAAATAATAGGGGAACAAAGGCTTAAAAATAGGGTCAGATTTTAAATATTGCTTATATAAAATTTGAAAGTTGCTATAATAAAATGATTTATGTTAACATGCATTCTCTGATGGATATAAAGTCCATACCTCTGACCTGTCGCTAATTTTCAGGGTCACCACTAATTTTGACTGAAATTTAAGTTCTGCTTCACCTAATCTCTCCTAAAATTGGAGACTTTTACAGAAAAGGTTGTGAATTACATTTAAACAATGACAACAGAGTTACATACTTTTTACCTCAGAAAATGTATATTAATTCAATCTCAAATTAATAGTACTAATATTTCAAATTAATGGTACTGATATTTTAAAAGTGCCCCTGATTAGTTCTGAATTTGCCTTACATTCTGTTGAGATTTGTTCCTGATTAACTGAGAGCTATGATAAAGTCTGAAACTCAAATTGCAAGTTTGAACAAGTAGGTGGAAGAACTATTTTACATCAAACTTACTAAAGATATATATATATATATATATATATATATATATATATATATATATATATATATATATATATATATCTAGGACGTTTGCTATTCACAGAAGCAGCACTTTTGCGTAAGTATGACTGTTGCCGAGGCTGTATTACGGTGCGGGGATGGGAAATTTCACTTTTCCCCACTGTAGTGCGGTCTCGGAGGGAGAATATTAAAGTAGGGGGGTGTGGGGGGCACAAATGTAAATGAAGTGTTTTTTTTTTTTTTGACACACGCTTTAACGAAAGCACTTTTTCGATAAAAGTGCTTTTGTTAAAGTGTGTTCGGGTTTTATGGATTTGAACGTTTGCTCAGTCGGGAAAACGTCCTAGATCCATATATATATATATATATATATATATATATATATATATATATATATATATAAATTAAAAACAAACAAACAGATACAAAAGAATTTAATAGACAGCCCAATAATGCTCTCCAGGGTGTATGTTATTTTGTAAATAATGCTTTTCTAAGGGTGTAGAGGCCCTCTGCCTGCAACGTCAGGCCTCAGAACACCCACGGGCAGATGTTACTAACACATTAATATACACCATGTCGGGCATTATTCCTTGCTTAATATCTCCTTAAGATTCTGCATTGTGCACAATAGGTATGGGTTAGCAGAATGGTTAAGGTCTTTACCTCACAGACATAAAATACAACATTTGATTCTAATCTTGGGTTATCGACTAGGCTTAAAATGGCCTTTCAGGGCAGTTAGTCTAGTATTTACCTATGAACCTGAAAGAAAGTGAAAAATGTGAAAAATAAACACAACACTGTATTTTGCAGTCACCCATTTGTTTCTCAAATTTTAATTTCCTGCTGAGGTTCCTACTTGCATGAAATCCCCTTTTCAAAAGCAGTTCATTTGCATGCAGCAAAACGTCTCTGGTATACTTTTCTGGTTAGTCACAGGGTAACCAGCAAAAGGTAGAAATGATACTGGTTTTATATGTGCACATCAGTACTACTGGTCTGTTTAAGAAGCATCATACCAGTGGACTTCTAACTTCTGAATCATTTGTACTTCACACTTTGTTTAAGGCTGTAGTTTAAAACATATAGTCTAATCAAAATTTTCCAGTGCACGCTCTTTAGATCATTTTTCCTCAGTACATCACCGTTTCTAAACCCAGACTTTGCACTCCCACATTTTTTCAGCATGGTGTACATCAATTTCTGCTTCATTTTAAGTACATGTACCATAAACTAACAAGACTTTTTTTAGATTTACAGAATTTCCAGCAGCTTTTCTCACATCACAGGCAATTTGAAACCACAATGCTTCACAGTTCATCAGTTTTAAATCAATGGAACATCTAATTTGGATTTCGAATGGTAAAAAATTCCATATTCTAACAACTCTGGAGTGAAAAAAGGTAGCTTTTACACTAAACTTAACAGAAGGTAATATAACTAATAAACTATTGTTCCTTGTGATGGCTTTTATGATTAATAAATTCAATATCCAACATGACAGCCATCAAATTGTCATTTAAACATTTGTATAAGAGGATAGATAGTACTGTTGTGTACACTTACCATAAATGTAGATGTTCGAGTGTACTCACTGTTGCAGTCATCACTTGTGGGTTATCCCTGCTGGCTAGCCCTCGGCCAGACAATACCAGAGTAAAGGATTCCCTCCTGCGTCGGCTGTTCTGAGACTGTGGCTGACGTCAGGTCATCAGGATTATAAAGAGTGACAGCTGACTCCATTACATAGTTTTTCTTGTCCCCGATAGGAAGGAGCCCCTTAGAAGATATAGAGATAAGGCAAGAAAGGGGGCAGGTGGGAGGGAAATAGGACTGCAACAGTGAATACACTCGAACATCTACATTTATGGCAAGTGTACATAACTGTACTATGTTCTTTGTGTTTCACTGTTGTAGTCATTACTTGTGGGAAGATTCCCAAAGCTGAGGAAGGGGGTGGAGGCATGCTGTACAGGTTATGGGGATGCTAGCATGCCCTGCAGGACTGCAAATGCAAATCCTGTTCTAGTTTTGGAGAATGTAGCTAGCTGGTAGTGCTTGGTGAAAGTGTGGATAGATGTCCATGTAGCAGCATTTCCTTGGTAGGAACCCCCCTCAGAAAAGCTGTGGAGATAGAGGCTGCTCTTGAGGAGTGAGATCTGATGGATTTTGGGAGGACTCTTTCCATGGAAGGCATTGCAGAAATGTATGCAATGAGAGATCCATTTGGAAATGGTCTGCTTCATAATGGGTTTCCCCTCTGCCCCTGGGGCGAATGAAACTAGTAGCTGGTCAGATTTCCTGACTGATTTGGTCCTCTCAAGGTAAAATATCAATATTCTGTGTACATCCAGGGTACGGAGAATTATTTCTCCTTTATTGGTAGGTTTTGGAAAGAAAGTAGGCAGGTGTAAGGCCTGGTTGAGGGTTACATCAGAGACCACCTCAGGCATAAAGGAGGGGTTGGTTCTTACAGAGACCCTGTCCGCATGGAAGATAATGAAGGGCTCAGTGGCCATAACAGCCTGGAGCTCACACACTCTCCTGGCAGAAGTGATGACTAGCAAGAAAGCAGTTTTCCAAGAAAGAAACTTGAGATCTGCTGAGGATGAGGGGGGTAAAGTCAACCTTTCCAGGACAAAGTTCAGATCCCAGGCTGGTGCAGGTGGTCTTCTAGGTGGTCTGATATGAGCCACACCTCTGAGGAACCATTTCAAGAGGTGTTGAGACATAGGCTGTGATGGCTGAAGCATGAGTCTTGACAGAGGAGTAAGACAACCCCTGTTCTAGAAGTTCTGCCAGGTAGTCCAGAACCAGTGGTAGAGAGGCATGGGTACTGTATGCGCCTCTCTTTTTGATAGGTGCTGTGGGATCTTTTACATACACCTGATCTAACATCAACTCAGGCAGATGGAACCTTGGTTTAATGTCTCATCTAAAGGACAAAACATTCAGCATTGCAGCCCCCTCCTTAATTAAGCAGCACTGCAGTGTCCATAATCCATATATCTGAAGTGGGAATAAACCCCACACCCTTCCGCACTAAAGGAGAGTGTGTTACCTGTTGTACCACTGACACTGCTCATTTTGTACCTGTAATATGAATCATGGTAACAATTCTGCATACTGCACCTGTCTAATTATTTTGTACAATTTTCTTCGACATACTGTCAATTTTTTTCTATGTAATTTGCTCTTACCCTTTCTTAGAGATTCCACTTCTAGTTCCTTTATCTCTGTTACAATACTCAATACTTCAAATACAGTTGGTTTAGACTTTGATTTCCCTTTTTTAGTAACTGCTTTTTTTTGGCAGCCACCAGAATTAAACTTAGCAAGGCCTTACTATGTCTAGGCAATTCAAATCCTGTGTCCCAACTCAAAAGTATCATTTCCTTAGTTACACTCATTTGCTCATCCAATGTATCTGACAGAGCTGTTGGGAATTTTTAAAGTCTGCCAACTCATTACACTCCCAGAACATATGTTTCCAGTTACCTTTTTCTTCCCCATCACACTTCCAACATTTGCCGTCTACCTGAAGAAAATTATTTTGGCTCTGCTTGGTGAATAACAACACTTATGCCAACACTTCCAAACCTTCTAGTCTTTGTTGCATACTCGGGTACTATATATATGTCCTCTCATTGTTCCCTTGTAAACTGCTTATCCAATCTCTCCAGTTTTTCAAAGCTTCTCTGATTGATTCTTATAGTTATCATGCAATATTTTATACTCCCCATTAGTAATCCATTTTTAAACAGCAGCTTCTGTTCTAGATTCAACTAAAAACTTTACCAGGGTAGGTCTTTCACTTAGGATTTCCCTATTCATTTTTCTTTGCCTGTACTCTGATATCAATCCCTGGTAGAGAAGGCAGTCTCCTTCCTGCAATCCAAATGTCTTCTCAGCCTCATCCCATTCTGTTACCTTTCCCTCTCTAGTAATTTGCTCTCAATACCTTGGTTCCTTTGCAAGTTTTCTCCAGTAATGTCCAGCCCCCTTACCTAGTCTCTGAGTTCCTACTTGCAGTCATCCTTAGCTGCAAAATCTTTCTCCATTCTCATACTAGTTGAGTTCTTAGAATACTTTCTGCTACTTTATGAATATAATATTAAACACAGCTGTTGTTATTCTCATTAAGGATCTGCTTCCAAAATCTCACTCTATCCTCATTAAGGATCTGCTTCCAAAATCTCACTCTCTCCTTATTTCCAGAATCCCTCCCCCACCCCACTTCATTATCATCTCTTTCCACTTTGAATTATAACTTTCTGCTTGTCTTATGTATATAAGCCTTAACTGCGTAGCTCTAAAATATCCTTTTAAATCAGGTAATCCTAAACCACCTTGTTCTATTGGAAGGATCAACTTATGCTGCTTAATCCTTGCCTTCTTCTTCTTCCAGATAAATTCTTTCAACTATTTATTAGTTATTTCCACAACTTCTCCTCTGGTTGATAAAAATATGCCTGACCTGTGTATAAAACTAAAGGGACTAAATACATTTTCACTGATTGTATCCTACTATCCATAAACAATAATTTCCAGTTTCCCAGTTTTTGTACTTCCTTTTGTTATGTCTCATCCCTCATATCCTTAGCTGCCATAACAGAAGCCTTTTTAATCCATACTCCCGAATACTTAATCATACTGCACCCCCATAAATATGGATACTGCTGAACCAATTTGTGTGTGGGTACATAATTTAGAAAAATAGCCTTTGTTTTATTTTCATTAATTTTATATTGTCAAAAGACTTGGAACTGTCTCAAAATGTCCCACAACACTGAAATGTTCTTTTCTGGATTTATCAGGTACAAAATAGTATTGTCTGCAAATAAAGCCAACTCTTCTTGATTACCACAACAATTATATCTTTGAATTTCAGAGACCCTTATTTTCTTTGCCAATGGCTCTTAATATAAAACAAATAACAAAGGGGAAAGAGGACACCCCCGTATGGTTCCTCTGTTCATACACAGCTTAGCAGAGAGGAACCCTTATCCTTTAAATTCTTGCCTTTGGTCTCTCATATATCCTTCTAATTAACCTTATTATTTTATCAGAGAATGCAAACGCTTCCATTGCCCTACTCATAAACTCCAAGCTTACTCTGCTGAATACTTTCTCTGCATCAAGACCAACCCAGTATTTTTTTAACATTTTGCTTCTCTATGGATCATCATTGTTCTATTAACGTTATAAAATGTTTGCCTCCCCTTCACAAAACCACACTGATCTATATATATTAATTTCAGCAACATCTTTGCATTTCTTTTGGCTATAACAGACATAAGCACTTTATAATCATGGTTTAAAATTGAAATGGGCCTATATGAACCTAGGCCTGATGGGTCTTTAGGTATTACAGCCACCACAGCTTCCTTCCAGGATGCTGATGCTTCCCCTCCTTTTAAAATACTGTTAAACAAAATCATCCAGATCTTTGTCACTTTCTTTCTTCCTACTACCTTCCAAACTTATACAGGAATATTATCTATTCCTGGAGACTTTTCTGCTGACTGGTTGCACGTCACTATTTTTATCTCATCTCCTTCTATCTTAACTAATTGTTGAACCTCATCTGCCTCTACCCTTGGCATACTCAAGTCTTCCATAAATATTTCCATTTGATCTCTTTCTTGATTTCCACATTTCTCTGCTTTATATAATTTGTCACAACATTTCCGAAATATCTCTAATACTGCTACATGATCTCTTGTTATTTTTCTTGTTATGGGCTCCTTAAATTTAGCAACAACTCTTTCTACCTTCTGATGCCTACGTTGCCATGTTAAAAGTTTTTGTGGTCTAGAGGTATTATCAAGAAACTGTTGCTTAACATCAATCTTTCTATACTCATGCATAATACCTAGATACTCCCTTATTTTCTCTTTAGTACTCTGCTGTTGCACCTCTTCTTCTTCTGTGAAATTTTCCTTGTTTTGCAATACTTAACCTTTGTCAGTGCTTCTAAATAATTCTCGTTACTTCTTAAAAATATCTCTTTTTTCTTTTATTTCTACCCTATTTTAAACTCCACTTTTATTTTATCCCACTCACAAGCTATAATCTTTTAAGAAATTTCTATCTTCCCAAGTAACACCCAAATAATTTCCACTACCCATTCTATAAATTCCTCTCTTTTTAATAGTTAGGTGGAGAAGTGCCAGTCTCTCATTTTTACTTCATTATCCTGCATTTTTATTTTACTTGTCATTGGTGCATGATCTGAAAGAGTTATTGAAAATGTGTTGAAGCTTTCACTTAAATGCAGACGTTCCTGTGAAATACAATTTCAGTCTAGTCTAGCCCAGTTGTTGTACTTTGAGGAATATATAAACTCTCTCAAAGTTCCTACTACTGAATTCACGTCTTCCATACCAAATATTATCATAAATTTCTTCAGGAATCTTCCCTCTTTTGTTTTATTTTGCCTTCTAGGTCCCCAGATTCATCCTCACTGCTGCAAGACAAATTCCAGTCCCCATCTATAGATAATATTCCCTGATGAAAGCTGATTATTTCTCCCAAAATATTCTTAAGCTTCATAGTAGCAGTTTTAGATGGAATATAAATACATGCAAGCAGCACCTTATTACGACAAATCTATCCCTCTTCTATTACTATTGGAGCTCCTTCAGCAATTGGTATAAGCACTTCCCTTTTCCCATGCCCCTGATAATCTGCTAAATATCCGTCCTTAAATCCTTTCTTTATCAAATTCACATGCTCACTTCTTTCTAAATGTGTCTTCTGTAGCACTGCTATTTCCACTCTGCATTTCTTAACATAATTCAATACTCTTTCCTTTTTTGTCTATATGAGGCTATTCACATTCCAAAATAATATGGCTAGAGTAGCCAATATGATATGAAGTTATTATTCCCACTATTATATATGACAGCTTTTTAAAATGCCTATTAGCATCTTTTCTGTTACATGCACCCACTAATGGTTGATCTGCAGAGCTTTTATACAGTTGTTTCTTGTCACCTCCATTTGAACCTAGGTCACCTATGTCACATTTTACAAGACTTTTTTGTTTTAATAAAAACTTTCAAACAAACAAACAAGCAAACAAGTACATCTCCAGAATATCCACCCATAACCTATTAACTTAAAGCAAACACACAAAACTATAATGAAGTTTAAGCCTCCTGATAAGAACAACTGTCCCAAATCAACAGCTGCACACAGAGACATCACCTAACCTGAAATTAAGGCTATCCATGCTAAGATGCATACTGCAGCCTGTACCCCTAGTTACAGTAATTGCTGTCCATTCTTGTCTTATCTTTATTCCCCTCCCAGATTTGAAAACAATTTACATGCTTTCAAAAAACATTAGCTTTTAGCCTTCAAAAAAAGTGCTCTGCTTTTATTGCTTACCCATATAGTCAGCTTGACTCCATGGAAACATAAGTACAAAATGTACAGCTGTCCTCAGGTGCAGACTTCTCATCTCGCACTAAACATGTATTTGATAAAGGAAAACTTTTCATTACATTCTGTGTTTTCTTATATACTTGCTTACACAAAAAAAAAACTGTTAGAAGACTAAGCCAAGGGCCTTAATTGAGACATTAACCTGTGCAAAAGTAAGAGAAAACTTATCAGCTATCTGTATATTTAAATTTGTTCACTTTTACACCCCATCCCACACCAAAACAATGCAAGATTATAGCATATTAATTTATACATGCTTTTGTCGAGTATTTCTTCTCTTTTTACACTGTAATGCCTACATTTCTTAAAATTAAAAAAAAGAAAAAATGACTTTATTTTATTTATAGTTACTCTCCCCTCAGTGTTTGTCCAAGCATTAATGACATGAAGTGGGGTATATGCATTTCAGACCCCCACAAGTTTAACAAAGTCAACAAAAGTCCAATGTTTCCATTTTTTCTTGTAAAGCTATATTTTACAAATGTGATTGATGCTTTATAATCTTATTCACTAATTTCAATGCTGCTTGTCTTCTTCTTGTTCATCTCCATCTCTTAACCCCAGACTCCAGTTCAAGTCCAAGGTACACCTGATTCTTTTTATCAGCTCCTGTGCTTTTTTTTCTGTCACTCAAGCATTTTCATTTGGAACATTGGAAAAGGTTTCACTGGCAAAGTCTCTCTATGAACTTTATTATAAGAAGAATGAGAAGCAGAGTCCCCTACTGTTTGATGTCTCCATGAAAAAATATTCTGAGGACAGCTGGATACAGCAACTAGAATTGCAAACCTGCTTTGTGACATTCATTGACTGCTAGGATAAATTTGCTTCTCTACTGGCGTGTGTACAATAAATAATCATTTTACACAAACACTCTACTGACTCCAATTTCTTAATACTTTGCCCTTATGCCACAGTTTTGTAAGGACCAGCTCTTTCTGCTTGTATGGCTGCATCTTTACTAATACAGAACTTGGCTGCTTTCTCATGGCCAGGTTTGGAAAATACACACAATGTGCCCTTTTAATTAACAAATCCAACTGTGGAATACCAGTCCAGTTGCTTGTGTGTGCTTTCATAAATTAATATAGTCTGTTCCTTCCATTTTTAGGAGGTACAGCAGAAAATCTCAGGTTTTCCCTGTGTGTTCTATCTTCTAATTCTACCATTTTGGAAATAGCACTTCTTGAGCAGTCTCATAGTCAGCCTTTTCTTAATTTCAGTCTTTGATTTTTGTAGTTTTATCAGTTCATTTAAATAGCTGTTTAAAGCTTCTTCCATTTTCCAGCTTTTTGTTATTTTAGTTAATATATACTCCTTCAATGTTTCATTCATTTTACTCAGCTCTTTGCACACTGGATTTATTTTTCCTCTAGATTATTGAAAGCCATGTCTTGCACCATAACTGGACCTTGAACTGTTTTTTGCTGAACAGTTGCAGGTTTCTCCCAGTCAGTGTTTTCTCTTCACCTTTCTGGTTGATTTTCTTTCAGTCTCCCTAAGTTTCTCCTTTGCTGGTATCCAGGCAGTGTACTTACCATCCAGTAACTGAATTTACTAAAACTTGCAGAGTTACTGGCCCTTATATTTCGGCTGTTGATCAGACTGCAGCCACCTTGGAAGTCCCGCTCCATATGCAGTTTTAATAGAAAATTTCTTAAAGTAAACTCACTGACATCCTTCTCTAAAATATATTGTTTCCTTGATTGCTGTTTCCATTGACAATTTTGTATTAAATACCCAACTGAGTGTAAGATCATCACCTGAAAATAATTTTAGTCTGGGTATTTTCGTTAAGTATGCAACATACAAATCTTTCTTTTACTATGTCAGCCTTTCTGCAAGCTTACAATTCTCAGCTAGCATATTTATGTGTGTGTGTGTATATATATATATACATGTGTGTGTGTGTGTGTGTGTGTGTATGTGTGTGTGTATATATATATATATATATATATATATATATATATATATATATATATATATATATCTACTTTGAAACATCTAAAACCCATAACATCTAATTTCATAACACTGGGACCAGAACATCTAAAACCCAAAACATCTAAAACCCATAACATCGAATGTCATAAAATCTAACACTACAAATTACAAGAAAATAACATCCTCTCCACATATAACAACACCAAACACACTTTTTACTACATTTCTGCAGGGCCCCCACCCCTCCCACCCCCCGTAAATTAAATATACCAACTCCAAGATCGCACTACAGTGGAAAAAAGTTAATTTCCTAACCCCACTGTATTAAGCCCCCCTGCAGAAACATAGTAAAAAGTGTGTTTGGTATTTTGGTGTCATTATATGTGGAGGGGATGTTATTTTCATGTGATTTGTACTGTTAGATGTTATGAAATTCAATGTTATGGGTTTTAGATGTTTTGTGTTTTAAATGTTCTGGTCTCAATGTTATGAAATTAGATGTTATGGGTTTTAGATCTTTTGAAGGGGACCCATATATATATATATATATATATATATATATATATATATATATATCTATATATATATATATGGATTCACTTCTGAATCTCGAATTTCCCAAACATCGAATTTCATATGATCGATGTTACTGAATCTCGACATTCCGAAATAAATCCAACAGAAAAAAAAAATTTCTCAATGTTTCTGCAGGAGGGCAAGCCCTCTGCAACCCCCATACCCCCGCTACTTAAATATACCAACTCCAGGATCGCACTTCAGCGAGGAAAAGGGAAATCTTCCATTCTGCGCTGTATGCAGATCTCCGTTCAGAATTTTAAAGTTCTAAAACTTCGATCATATGGTCTTGACCATATGAAATTCAAAGTTTTAGGATTTCTAGATTCCGAAGGGAACCCATATATATATATATATATATATATATATATATATATATATATATATATATATACACACATACATATACACACACACAGATAAACATATACATATATAGCTTGCCTAATACTGCAAAATACTTTCATACCTTACCAAATTTTCTTATGAAACCTGAAATTTTCTGCTATTACCAAATGTTTCTGTAAAATATCTGTATTGCATATGTATGACTTTAAAATGTTTTGAGGAGCTTTACCTAAAAAGGTTTGGTACTTATCTGTTCACTTTTTATATCCACATCTGTTAGTTATTAGTCTGGAAGTAAGTGCAGAGGGTAAAGGCTAAGATATATTACTGCGTAGCATCCTGTACTTCAAGGTTTGATTCCCTCGGCCTTCATTTGCCTGTTGTGTGAACTACACAAGTCAGTTACCCAAGCAATGCACCTGGACTAATTCTGATAAAGGTCCATGTGGATCAGGACCCTACATTAACACAAATACAAATAAATAAATAACTAAAATACTTAATATCACTGGAACACACGTGTAATCAAGAATACCACTGGCTAAAAAAGGTCTATCCTTTCAGCAAAACGTGTTCAGTCTTTCCTGGCAGCATTAAAAAACATTGCTACAGCCATCTTTCTTTTAAGTTACTTTAAAATGAAATCTACATTTAGTCATTTTGTTGCTTAGGCTTCATGCCTCACTCAAGTCTGAGTAATTCATATACCACACTAAATAGTTACATTTCTTGTAGCAGGACACAGTCTTAAAGATTATACTAACTAAAAACATTGACTTCATTTTTTCCTCACTTTAACAGTCACTGGTTATTTAAAAAGTACAGCTGTCTACGCTAACCTACCCAAAAATTAGATGTTTCAGTAGATCGCTGTTGCAGTAGCCATAGCTATATTGGATGTATCCTGCCACTGACTGGATATCTAGTCAGTTTACAAAGTTTTGGGCTTCTTCCTTGTGCCCTGTACACCCTTTCCTTAGCACAAGAGTATGTGTTGGTATAATAAGGGCATTCTTACTCAAAGTGTCTTGGGGGGGGGGGGGTAAAGCCTGAAACTCTACAACAGATTAGGTCAAAACTAGCACGATATTGTTACATCATGATGGCAAAGGTAAAGCAGAGTGCCCCACTCAAAGAAAGAGGAGGAAAGAAAGGGTGAAAGTGGGAAGATGCTAGTATTGTAACAGTGATGCATTAGATATTTACTGCTATAGTAAGTTAACTTATACAACTGTACTATGTTTTCCATTAGATCATTCTTCCAGTAGCCATACATATATAGGCCAATTTCCACTGCTTAGGAAGAAAGTGGTGGACTGACGAGGATCAGAGTCTAAAAGCCCTTGAATTATAGATTTTGCAAATCAAATAGCTCTAGAGACAGAATCAAGTTTGTACTGCCAAGTAAAAAGGTGTGCAAGAAAGAGGGGACTGGAATTTACTGGAGAAAACTGGCAAATGAACCAGGGTATTGGGAGCAAACAATTAGAAAGAGAAAGGTAACAGAATGGAAACATGCCAAGAATACATTTGGACTGCAGGCTAGAGATTGCCTTCCAAATCAAGGATTAATATCAGAGTATAGGTAAAGAGAAAGGAATAGGGGGATCTTAAGTGAAAGACCAGCTCTAGTAGAGTTTTTACTAGAATCTAGAATAGAAGATGCTGTTAAAAAGGGATAATTAATAGGGCATATAAAATACTACATGATAAGTATAGGAATCAATCAGAGGATGTTAGAATGGATTAGGAAGAGAGACTGGATAAGCAATTCACAAAGAAGCATTGAGAGGACATATGTATGGCTCCCAAATATGCAACAAGGTCTAGAAGATTTAGAATTTTTGCCTGGAACTGTTTGCATAGTTACTTTTACACCATAAGCAGACTCCAAAGAATTTTTCCTGTGGTAGATGGTAAATGTTGGAGGTGTGATGGGGAAGAAACGGGTAACTGAGAACATATGTTTTGGGAGTATAATAAGTTGGCAGAGTTTAAAAATTCCACTCAGAGAACTCTGTCAGAAGTACTGGGTGAGCAAATGAGTATAACTAAGGAAATTATTTATTTCAGTTGGGATACAGGATCTGAATTGCCTAGACACAGAAAGGCATTGCTACATTTAATTCTGGCGCCTGCCAAAAAGCAATTAGTAGAAAATGGAAGTCAAAATCTAAACCAGCTATGCTTAAAGTAGTGAATATTGTAACAGATGACATAGAAAAAAATAGAAATTGCGTGAATAATATAAGCAGAAAAATGTTTTGTAGGAGAAATGAGGTTTAAGAAATGACAGGAATTTAATAATTTATGTAATGTTGCTTAAATTATACATCACATATATTGTTATATGTTCTATAATGCTTGTAAATGTGAACTTGTTAATATGGTTTGATTACGTTTATATAAATGTAAGTTTGCCTGTGTCACAAGTGATAATTTAACAAGGGTATTTAAAAAATATATATATATTAGGTGATATATGGGAGAAACAACTCCTAAGGGTACTTATAGCAGTATGGAGAGATGACTGGAGAATAAGCATACTAATTCCAGTGTACAAGAACAAAGGGTCGCATCCACAACTGTGGGCAGTACATCTGTATTAAATTCCTATCACACTGCATGGAAGTTCTGGAGAGAGTGACTGATAAACAAATATGCAGTGTAGTAGAAAGTAAGATGAGAAATCAGCAGTTCAGGTTCAGATTCAGATCAGCATGCAGCACAACTGACCTGATGTTTGTAGTGAAACAGATAGTAGTGGCAAAGAAGCTAGAGATGAGGAAAGAGTCCAACTGGGCATTCCCAGACTTGGAAAAAACATATGACAAGGTCTTAAGAAAGTTAATTTGGGCAGTCCTGCATGGTTCGATGTTTGAGCAACATTGGTAGAATTAGTGCAGGCTATGTCCAAGGACCAAATGACTCAAGTACAAACAGTGTTCAGATCACAGAGGGATTCCCAGTAAGAGTGGGTGTGCATAACGCTTCAGCTATTCACCCACTGCTGTTCATACTGGTTGTGGACTAAATTAGTAAACAGGGTGGAGGGGACAGAACATTAAAGCAGGTGTATGCAGTGGCATTACAGGCAAACACTGAGCAAGAACTTCAACAAAGGACAAGGGTGTAGAATGCAAAACTGAAGGCACATACGATGAAACTGAGTACAGATAAGACAGTTGTAATGGAAGCGCAGAGGGGAATCAGAAGAAGCTTAGAACTAAGGTAGAGGGTAAAATAGTGGAGCAGGTTAGCAGCTTCAAATACCAGGGAGGGGTTGCTGAGGAGAAGGGAAGTCTGAATGAGGAGGTCAGAGCTAGAATTAGAGGGGCTGCAACCAACTAGCACACAGTGTCAAGGGTAGTTTATGACAGAAAAATGCCAAATAAGCTGAAAAGTAAGGTGTACAAAACAGCGGTGTGACCAGTACTACGGTATGGTATGGAAACCTAGGCAGTAAAAGCAGAGCAGTTGAGAAAACTACAGGTGACGGAGAAGAAGTGCCTTTGATGGGTGGTAGAATGCACATTATCGGGCAGATGAAGAAATGAGGACATCAGAGCAGACGTCACAGTAGCTCCACTTGCAGAGGACAGATCACTGTCTGTCATTCTGGTACATGTGAAGAAAAGCAGAAGACAATCATTTGAAGATTTGAGACAGACAGGAAGAAGGCAAGTGGAAATGAGGGCACCCGGCAAAGAGATGGATGGATTGTATGAGAGAAGACCTGCAACAGTCAGGCATAATTGTTGAAGATTGTAGGAGAGTGCACTTGAATCGAGAGAGATGTCAACAGTTGACACAACACCCCAACCCTATGCAGAAAATGGGAAAAAAGGGGTTGATGATGATGATGATGACTGTACTGCTAGAAAAGCTTTGGGTAAGAAATGGGGAAAAAAGTTTGTACAGAGAGAATCTTGATATTGGCACCAACAGAAAGGTTTTTAGCCTTGTGCCTCCCTTTCTAGGAAACATAAATATTTTGGAATAAAAACCTTTGCTCCTTTGGGGGGGAGGTACCAGTTCTATTACACCCTGAGACAGTAAAATTGACAGTACTTGAGGAAACAAATATGTTTTTTTTTTTTTGTTTGTTTTTTTGCAGATGAGGCATTCCTAATTGAGATTGAAGAGGTCTCCTACTGAATTCTGTTTTTCAGAAATGAAGGCAGTTGGGAAGATTGTCTACAATTTGGCAATGTGGGAAGAATGGCTAGGTTGAAGATCTGAGAGTAGGCATAGTCAGTCAGTGGGTTTTCTTTTGAAGGCAGGAACCTTGGAATCAGTCTCCTTTCCTTTTCCTGCCTTATGTGTGTCTAGCCAGCTTTTGCTAGGACACTTTATAGGACTTTTGGAAAATGGACAATTCCTTTGATATCTAGAAAAAGAAGACAAAAAGTTATTTGTTTACTTGAGTCAACTTACCCTTTTCTTCCAGTTTTTTTCATACTTTTGTTGATGAATTGCCAAACAAAAGGTCTCTATCAACAGGGACGTTAAGCAACTGATCTTTATCATCAGGAAAATTCTGAAATTTTATTCATGCATTTCTAAACTTTACAGTACCAGTGGCCCTGGAAACAATGTCTATTGCATCATATGCACACTTAATAGTATGCTTAGTGACTGGTAAAGCAACTTTTTTTTTTTTAACAGGGAAGACTTGGTAGTGAAACAAAACTTTGCTGTATGTTAACAGAAACAGATAAAAGATAGCTGGACATGTAAAGCTGGCCAATAATAGTTCCAAAAGCCAGAGTGTAGGATGTATAGATCCTTCTAACTCTACCAAAAGAATGACCATCTTTGTCATTTTCGACAGGGTTAAAAGCAGAAAAGGCCGTAGAACCAATGTTACCATCCACAGAAATAGCAGTAGGATCTGCAACAGGGTTTCTGGAAAGGAATTTATTTGTGTCTGACATCCTGTAAAAACTGTGAGGCTTCTTACGGGCGGGGGGGGGGGGGGCTGTCAGGTTTCTTAAGGGGCAGGGAGTTGGGAAACAGACAGAAGAAAATGCATTGTCCACCGCCCCTAAAACTAGGGAAAAGGCTACTGGTCTGGGGGAGTCCATACCAATAATTCAGAATATCTCTTCTAAGATTCTGACACTTTCATACCCTCCTATTTAACATATTTCTTCATTTCTGAGATTGTATCCTCAAAAAGAAAGTTTGTTACAGGGGAGTATATCTTTTGATTCAGACTCACAAGGAGAAGGGACAGATAATTGAGAGTTGTACTCTAAGCTCTCAATATCTAATTCAGAAAGAACCTCTTTATCTGAGTAAGATGGGGATCTCTTTTTTTAAACTGGTGTAGAAACTGGAATAAAAGGCTGATGAGAGTGGTCTGCCTTAAACAGACCTTGAACAAAATTATACCAGTCTTCTTGAAGAGTCTTCTGGTTAGAAAGAAGTGGTCTTGAACAAAATTATATCAGTCTTCTAGAAAACTTTTCTGGGTGGAAGGAAGTTATAAGTGCTTTGGCTTTTGTGTCCTTTTTTTGGAGTCTAACTGTAAGGTCTTAGGATGGATGTGTGAAGGCCTGACCTCCAGCAAAGAGGCCTGGCAACACCCTTCTTCGCCAGTACCTTGCAAATACCTCACTCATTCTCACAGATTATGATCCTAGGGTTTTCTTTCACTGCTGAAGCCTGATGTAAAGTCTGAACAGACATGCTTAAAACCTGGCCAAAAGGGGATACACTAGAGGAATGAGTAAAAATGGGCTGACAGTCTGAGGGTTGTGAAAGCCCCTCAGTGGAGACATCAGATCCAGATTGCACAACAGAGAGTGAAGTTTGGAATTCCTCAGATGCCTCTTTCAACACCTTTTTCTTTTTCCTCTGAGGCTAAGTCTGCCAAAAGAGATCAGTTGCTATGGTCTCACCCATCAACTGTTAAGATGCTTACTCACAAGAAACAACTTTAAAGATTTTTGCCTATTCCTTAAGTTTTTGGGAGTGAATGAAAAGCAAATCTGACAGGACCTAGTATCATGTTAACTGAATGAACAAAAACACAAGAGGAATTGGCATACTCTTAGAGAGTCTGTCTAACACACAAAAATGTATCCTTCCTAACAGACATACGAAATTTGGCTAAACTCTTCTTCAGAAAAAGGTAGGTTCCCCAATGGGGACACTTAACCACACAATTTTGTAGCTGATGCCAACCACTGAACTTATTACTGTGGATTGACAAGACATCTGCTCAAACATACTAAGCAAAAAAGTTATGAGTTTTTTTCACACCTGTCCAGTCCCCCTTAATACCAACATGCATTCTCATACTAAGAGAGTGTGGGGAAAGAGTCCAAAGCTTTGTAGACTGGCTGGATGACTGATTCTTAGTAGGATACGTCCCATATAGTCAGTTACTTCAACAGTAATCTAATGAAGAACATCAACAGTTATTCTCTTTTGTCTTTGAAAGAGTTAACAACACAAATATACACTGAAGGTATATTCATAAGTTAAAGCACTGCCCCTTTGGAGCTATTCAAGCAGCCATAAGTAAACTGCTTTACCTATCTTTGCTCAGTAGCATTCATAAAATGCTTAGATTTAGCTTTACACAATTAACTCCATTTTCACATTGAACTACTGTACTGTTGCCTTTTTCATTTCTTTAACCAGCCATAATGCACTTAGCATGCTTCAATACAATCATATACTTTGATGTGTGAAACTTGTTTTCAATCAACTTTCATGACACTTTGTCTGCCAAAATTCATTCTGTTTGCTCATTTTGAAATTCAAATGTTACCTTTCCCCTTCCAGTGCTAGCATTTTTGTATCCATTAGTTTGCATCCTTGTACTGTTACACAAATTTCACTCAGTCTTATTCCCTTTCCTAACACACACTGAGTTCAGCTTATACTGAATAACATCTAAGAGTTGTCCTAGTAGTCAGGGATTTGGGAACAAATGTAGACAGTAATCTGGCCTTTGACCAATATTTTTATTTATTTATTTATTTTACATTTGTTAACCGGGATTGTCCATCTGGATACATGTCCATTTTCAGTGGAGGCCCGGGGAGAAAAGCTCCAAAGAGACAATTTACAAGACATACAGACAATGCTTAAAAACATATTTCCACTAGGTCCACTAAGAGTATTTAGTTGAGAACACACATTGTGTCATGCTATAGACAGGTACAGTTATCAATATATTTATGAACAACAATAAAGCAAGCAAACTAACACAATTATACTCTTATTCTTTTGTTGTGGAGTACAAGTTTATGCAGGTGAGTCAAGAGACTGTATTAAGACAAGAGTTGCATTAGTATAGGAGTGGGACTGGGGTTAGTCTGGTGTGGAGCAAGGACATAGCCATTTGTTGTTTAGATAACTTTTGATAGACCTTTTAAATTTAGGTAGGGAAGATTCCAGGGTTATAGACGCAGGCAGAGAGTTTCAGATTTTGGACATATAAGAAGAGTAGAGGGAGTCAACAGCATGGTTGTGGGTTCTAGTAACTGTTAACAGTAACTTGTCTGTGGAGCGGAGTTGCCTAGGACAGGAGTACTGTTGGATTATGTTACTTAATGAAGGTGTTATATGTGGTTGGGAGAGCAGCTTGTGAGTGATGATCAGTTGATTATAGATTAGTAAATCTGGCAGTTCAAGCCAGCCCAATTCCTTTAGGTTGTGACAGTGATGGGTTCTGAAAGAGCTGTTATTAGCAAATGTAGCTATCTGATTGTAGCAGGTGGTCATTTTGTTGGTTTCTGTTTTGGATAGATTGGTCACGATTGGAGATGCATACAGTAGTGTTGAGAGAAGGTGGGTATGAGCCATTGTGGATCTAGTGTTATGGGTCAGGAAGGATTTGTGTTTGTCGAGACTACCTAGCTTTTTGTTTGTATTTTTAATAGCCAGGTTAATGTGTATATCAAATTTTAACTTGTTATCAATGGTAACTCCTAGTAGTTTTGTGTGGGATTCAGGTGAAATAGGGGTACCATTTTTAGAGTGAATGGTGAAGGAGGAGATAGGAGTGTTAGTTTGTGAGGGATGAAATAGAAGAAGCTTTTTTTTTTGGGGTTAAGTATGAGGCTATCCTCAATAAGCCAGTTTTCGACTGAGTGGAAGTTGTCCTGGGTTTTATTGTGTAGATCTGCCAGGGTAGGGGCACTGCATATTATATCTGAATAGTCTGCATATTGGATACGGCTAAAACTATTTGCAGCTGAGTGGAGATTATTTGTAAAAACTGAGAACAGCAAGGGGCCCAGTATAGATCCCTAAGATACCCCAAATGTGACAGGTAAGAGTGGAGACAAGTTATTTTGCCATAGTACTATTTGTTGCCTATTGTTGAGGTAGTTTTTGAACCAGGAGACTGACTGGTTGTCTAAGCCTAGGTTTACAAGGTGGGAGATGAGTTTGCCATGGTTTACCATATCAAATGCTTTTGATAGGTCTAAGAAAAGGGCTGATAAAAGTTTACTGTTGTTCCTGTTGTGGTTTATGGTATCTGTGAATGCTAACAGGGCTGTAGTTGTGCTATGACCTGGGCGAAAACTGTGTTGTGTTTTTGATATGAGTTCTTGATTAATAAGGTGGGACATTAACTGATGGTGAATACATTTTTCTAATATTTTAGCTAGTGGGGATAGGATTGTGATTGGTCTGTAGTTTGATATGTCATAGGAACTTCCCCCTTTGTGAAGGGGTATAATGTAGGCAGTTTTCCAAATCAGGGGTACTGTGGCTTCAGAGATTGATCTGTTTACTAGTATAGAAACTGGTATAGCTATTTCAGCTGCTGCCAGTTTTAAGAATTCATAGGGGAGGGAATCTGCTCCTAGTGTTGTTGGTTTTAATTGGGAGAGTAGTTTTCTTATGTTGGAGGTTGGGGTGGGTTGTAGCTTAAAAGTGGGACTGTTGTTGGATGTAAGGTGGTCACTTGTTTTTGTGCTAGGGCAAGTACAGTTTCAGTAAAGAATATACTGAATGATTCAGCTATGTTTTCTTTTGTTAGCCCTGTAGTTGAGGGTGGGATAATGGTTTTAGCGGGGTGTAGTAACTTGTTTAAACCTGCCCAGAATTTCTTATGATTATTCGTGTGTTGTTTTTGATGGGTAATAAAGTAATTTCTTTTATCTTGCATGACTAGTTTCTTTGTGAGATTTCTAATCTGTTGGTATGCTTGTTGTGTTCTAGGGTTTTTGTTGGACCTCCAGGTTGTCCAGGCTCTATTCCATTCTGCTATTTTTTGCCTAGTTTCCCTAGTTAACCATGGAACTGTGTAAGCTTTAACTCCTGTAGTTCTTACGGGGGCATGCCTATTCAGTATTTCTAAGAAGGTGGAGTTGAAGTGTTCTGTGGCTTCATTTAGGGGTAGGTAATACAGTTCAGACCAGTTGTATTGCTTTAGCACTTGTGTGCCATTGAAGTAATGGTTCCATGGTAGGGATATTATTGCCTGGGGGGATATAACCTGTTATTAGGTTGATGTTTTTTTTTTGTTACATACTTTGAGCCTAGTTAAGAGTATTTCTGCCTTATCCAAAGGGGGCATGGATATCTCATACTTAGTTATGGTCAGAGTATTTTTGTAAAGCAGGGCAATGCCACCACCCTTTTTCTTTAGTCTATCTTGCCTAAGGATACTGTACCCAGGTGGAAGGATCTCTGTATCTTTGGTAGATGGTTTAAGCCATAAAACACCAATTGTGTAACCAGTCGTATAACCAAACAGCCCAAAAGATGAATCCAACCACAAATGTTTTTAGCGCTTTCATTCGCTAAAATGTAATGTGAACTTCTTCAGAAAAAAACAAACAGACTCTTACCCACACTCCCTTAAATAGCCTTCCAATACAGGAAATGACATCAAATGAAACTTTTCACTTATTTTAAAAACTTTTTTAAAAAACTTTCTTTTTAATATATATATATATATATATATATATATATGCATACATATTATATATTTTATATATATATATATATATATATATATATATATATATATATATATGTTATATATTTTTTTAAAAAAGAAAGTTTTTTAAAAAAAGTTTTTAAAATAAGTGAAAAGTTTCATTTGATGTCATTTCCTGTATTGGAAGGCTATTTAAGGGAGTGTGGGTAAGAGTCTGTTTGTTTTTTCTGAAGAAGTTCACATTAAATTTTAGCGAATGAAAGCGCTAAAAATATTTGTGGTTGGATTCATCTTTTGGGCCGTTTGGTTATACGACTGGTTACACAATAAGTGTTTTATCGTTTCTAGTGTGATTTTTTTTGTGTTCATGTTACAATTATGGTTTAAGCCATGTTTCTGTTAAACTGACTATATCTGGGTGATATTGTGAGATTAGAGTATGAAGCTCATGTACTTTATTGTTTATGCTCCCAATATTTAGATTTAGGAGGAGTAGACTATTTAATGGCCTGATATTAATTTGGGTTAGATTGGGAAGCTGTTGTGCTTTAGTCAGAGGATTTATATCATTAGGTCCTGGGTTTGGGTGGATATCTCCAGCATTTAGGAGTTGTTGGTTGTTTTGCAATAATTTAACTAGTTTTTGTAGTATTGTTAGGTATTTATGGGTTGCTGTTGATTTGAGGTAGGTGGTGATGGATTTAAGATGGGTATAGCATATGGTAGTAGTGTTGAATAAGGTGGGGTTTATTGTTAGGGAGTAAGTGGTTGGGATGGGAGAGATAATGGCAGTGGATTTATGGGTAAGGGGGAAGTTGTTTTGTGCAGGGTAGTTGTATGAAGTGATGTGGTAGGTACATGCTAAGAAGAGTAGTAGAATCATTTGCAGGAAGAAAGTATTCATAGTTAAAGAGTATTGTTAATTGTATGGATTTTGTAGGAGCAAGTTGAACAGGTGTATCAGGGTTGGGAGGGATAGGAGTGGTTGCTGGATCTGTATAGGAGTGGGTGGGATGTGGATTGGATGTTGGATGATTAGGGGAGGGGCAGGATAAGTATAAATGCAGTTGATGTGGGGGTGGGTGGGAATTGGGGGTAGGGTAGGGGAGTAGAGTGAGCCCGTAGGGTGAATGGAGCGGGCTAGAGCAAATGAGGAGAGTGCAGCATGAAAAGTATCAGCAATGGTAACACTATAACTAAGGTAAGTGGGTAATTAAATGATTACTGTAAGGGAAGAAAAAAACTAGATTAACAAACTGAAAAAAGAAGTTTGTGATTTTAGCAAGGAAGGGAGTGGATATATGAATTTAAGGAGGTAGGGAGTATAAAATAGATAAGAAAAATACCCCCAGCTTTTAGTACTAAAGCCTCAGGACATATTTTGTAGTACTAGCTAATTTGTTTGTAGGTGCTGCCACCTAGTGGTATAAGAAGGATAGCAGGCAGAAGAGTTAAATATGTCTTAGTTTGTAGTAATTGATTTACAGGGTTTAAAGACAGGGGGGAGTAGTAAGCGGTCTGCGGTAGGCTGCTGAAAGAATGCACACTCGGGAGGGCAGACAAGCACGAAAATGGATATTAAAAAGTAGCTTAACTGGCTAGTTTATTGGTAATTTCTATATGTGGCCAATGTAGTAAGAAAATCATTTTGTTTCACCAAACTTCTAAGTAAGGGTATGGCACCACTTTATTCCACCCTTATCAAACACATCACTGAGTACAATGCCCCATTCATCATGTACCTGACCAAACGTATGCAACAGCTGGAATGCTCACAAATGTTCCTGTCCAGGAGAATCCAAGGTATAAACATACTGTCCTATACAGATCACCTTAAAGCCTTCTCTCTATTCTCTGTCTCCTATGGGTTACTAAAAGGCGATCTATGCCTAGCATACAAGGCATCCTTCTTCATTCCAGCTCTGATGGACCTTTTTCACATCTGCAAAATAAACAGCATCTGAACCACAAGATCCACTCATTTAAATTTTGCTTGTAACATAAATAAGACATGTTGGTAAGACAGATACAGAATCCCATACTCTGGAACAGGCTCCCCATTCTTGTGAAGCAGAGTCCATCCCTAACCCTATTCAAGCGTAACCTTAACCAATGGATGGGAAATTGGACATTCACCCCTGGGTCTAGCCCCCATGTCTCTGACAGAATTAGACAGTAATGCCCAAACATACCCCATAACCTCCACAAACTTCCTAACATACCCCTTCCCAATAAACAGCCATGATACATAGGGACACAACTAGGTTGGATTGCATGGCTAGACTTATAAAGGCCCTGGTAGTCATCAGCCTAGTATATAACTATGACCCTGGTGGTCATCAGCCTAGTATATACCTATGAACCTGGTGGTCATCAGCCTAGTATATACCTATGAACCTATGAACAATAGAGAATTTTACCATTTATAAATTCCTTTTTGATATGTATCTACTATTTATAATATATACAAGTTCAGTGTATGTTGTTCATTGCAATCTTCAATACCAGACCTCCCAAGTGACCCTGTTTGGAGAACTTTCCAACTTTCGGGCCTGATTTACCCTTGTACATGATGCACTTACTTTCGGAAGTATGTTCCTAGTTTCAAGCTTGATTTATACCATCACACAATTTTTTGACTCACTCTCATCACATGTAATTTTTGAAGTTGTCTAGTACATAAAAAACACACTACAGGACCAATATGCTAGTGACATCATCTCCCTTTTTCAAAAGTAAAAATAAATTATCTTGTCCATTAGGATTTTGTAAGACAGTTCATTGAAGTCTACAGATTTTACACTGTCTGTTTGATAAAGCGCTTATACTTTTGTTGCACTCTGGACAGGATTCAATAATGCCTAAACTAACTGTACACTAAGTGTACAATGTTCTGAGTGAACAGACAACGCAGACATACATAACTCACACATTCTTCCTCTAATTTTAGTTTTCCTACTGACATTCTTGCAGCTTTAAATATTGACAGAAATTCATAAAGGTTGCCACAAAGTGTAGACTACATGTACCCTTAATGTAATCTTTTTGAGTGACTAGAAAGTACGCAAAATATGATAAGAATTTTACTGAATACATATCGTGCACACTTAGTGTGGGCTTTATTGAATCTGGACCTCTGTTTTTTAAATGTGTTTCTGAGTAGTATCCCATGTTCATAATGGAAGGGGGAAGATTTATGTGCTACTTGGTATTCAAATTTTATGCTAATTAGATGCCTGGATTTTTGGCTGGTTGTACCTACTTTTCAAGGGCCTTTGTTACTATTTTCAATGTCTGCAAGTTGAGAGATATGCTTGGTGTACACTGATTCATGATACATGCACAGTCACTGTATATAAACTGCTGTAATATTCGACTGTTAGTAATGTTTCCTTGTTTTCCATTATACGTAATTTTATTGTATGCAATATGTTGCAATTTCTGATATCTCTCTAAACTTTCTAGCTTAATTAAGCTTCATAACTGTTTGCTGTCCTGAAAAATTCATACAATTATCCAAACTTGCAACTCATGCCGTATTTAAGTCAATGTTTTGTGCCCCAAGAATCATAACATCTTAGATATTTCAAACAATACATGTTTCTGGGAGTCTTTCTTTATGCAAAATCACTTTTTACTCCTTTTTGCTTAATAATTCACTTACACAAGCAACAAGTAAGCCATGTGGCTTCAGCAGCAGGTTTCTTCTTGCCTGCTGTGGCAAAGTATATGTTCTTTTTTGGCTTCATTTTGCTGCTTTCATGAATGACGAGGAGGTCTGCACACATGAATGGCCCCTTGTGCTGTTTATGTCTTTACACATGAATGGCCCCTTGCGCTGTTTATGCCCGCACACATGAATGGCCCCTTGTGCTGTTTATGTCCGCACACATGAATGGCCCCTTGCGCTGTTTATTGTGCATTTGCCTTAAACGTACATAACTGCTAAATACATAAGAGTCCACAGCTGTTCTTTAAGACTGTTTTACTTACTATACACTCATATGCAGTGGTATGCCTAGCTTGTATAAAAATACATATATGAGTCTTGCCAATACATGGCTGTAAACGTACAAAAGCACTACAAATCACCAACCTTATTTCTAGGAGGATAAGTTTCACCAAAGCCATTTCATCAAAAATGGAGCATTATTTATTGTGTCATTTTTGTTGTATCTGATGCCACCGCAAGGTGAAAATAACATTTTCTCAGATATTCAGCAACCCCAGAACAGATTTCAATTTTACTTAAGTATTTGTCCAAACAACACTTTAAGAAAAGTTCTCATTGAGCCATTGTTCAAATAATTATGGATAAGTGAATTGCTTTTTATCTGTTAACATGAATATTGTTTTACTTTTGGGTCAAATGTTGTCAGTGTTAGATATGCATTGCTACAGCTTTTGAACTTTGCTACTCAGGTTGCTCTAGACTGCATAATGGTCATTTGTCATGTGTCTAGTACACAGATTAGGCTGCAACAAAATGTAGTCTTCACAGATGAAAAAGCCTAACCTAAGGATGCGTAAATTATTTTTAAAGTCTGTGGGGGCCCCCACATAAATAGCGTCTGCACATTTCTTTTGGTTCAAACCACAACAATCAATAAGGTGGGCTTGTATGGCCAACTGCACTGATAAGAAAACACAACAGACAACTACTCATAATCACATGCATTAGCCATTATAATAACATAAAAAAATCTTTACCACCCATACAGTTTAAAGAATTAATAATGATGATTAGCAAAGGAAGTCACAAAGCTAATATTCCTACCTGAGAGGATGGTGATGCTGGTTTATTTCTGACTTAGTATGAAAGGAACATCTAGGAGAAATTGGACTGGAATGATCAAGTGACTACCTGCTTTCCAATCTTTGGATAATGGCTGGTGTTTCTGAACTGCATAGCCAGCCCTAATGGAGGAATGGTGCTTTGGCAGGCAGGCACAGTGCTGAGGGGGAAGATACTGATGCATTCTTGTAACACAGTGTGTATGTACATAGACGCACATATACACAGCACTGATGCTACTGTGCACTAACATTCCAAGACAGGGAAGTAAGGAGGGCAGTAGTAAGCACAGAGGAAAAAAGTGTTTCCTTTCTCCTATGCAACACTGCTATGTCCCAAATGCTTAGCTCCTGGTTAGAATATTTTTTTTGGCTACACCTACTGTCTTTTCTCCAGATACCTATTTTTTCCACTTCTTCCTTTTCTCCATCAAGCCAGAAAGATACCCACTTAACTACAAGGAGTAACTTTGTTTACATAAATTATATCACTCACATGCTCTAAGTTGACAAGTCTCAGTCTCTTCTTCTCTCTGATTAGGTCAGCCACTATCTCACTATCCTCCCCTTGTCACAGTTTCATCACTCTCTCTCCTCATCTATCCTAAACTAACACTCCTTGTAACAGTTCAGCCATTCTCACTTTCCTAATTACTTCACTTTTCCATTTAATATGTAACAATATTTTTAAAGTTGTTCTACTACTAACATATCATGCTATATTTCATTATCAACCACCTTCCGCCTTTCTAATATTTTGATAATTAAGATGTCTCATCTTTTCATTATTTTAATTGCTGGTAATATTGCAGTATCTTTTTCAATATTGCATCTATCTTTGCTATACATATAAGCTATGTACCTACGAATCTCCCAAGCTGCATGCCCCCAGCAATCATTTCAAAGGAAGGCATGTAATACGTTTACCCAAAGATGTAGCTAGGGTGGGGCTAGGGTGGGGTAAAAGGGGCAGCTGCCCCTAGCTCCAGCTACCAGTGGTTGTAATTGGCACTAAAGTACAGGAGCTGATTGGTCCTAGCAAGCAGTCTTTGTAATAATTTTATTAGCCATGATTGCAACTGAGGCTGGATAAATGCCATTCAGTCATTGGTGCTATACCTATTGAAAGGCATGAGTGTGGATTAGTCATTTAAGAAACCACAAATGAGGCTGTGGCTGCTCCAATGATTTCAAAGATTACTTACAGTTTGTATGCATGTGTTTAAGTGCATGGATATGTGTTAAGAAGTGCAGCATGGCGCTACTATAACAAAGGGCTATTATGTTGACACATAACAGCTGTTTGCCTACAACTGGAAGGTTTCTTTTTGTCCTCAAGTCTGGAGTATTTTTTCTTTTTCAGTCCACGACTCCAGTAGAAGGGCTAGACAAAAAACTGATCTACCCATAGCTTCAGAAAAACCTTGCTTCCCCTTAGAAGCTGAACACTCTCCTTTAAGTTTCTGGACTGCACCAGAAACTTACAGAAACTTAGCGTCCAGGTGTGCCCTTGGGATATCCCTTACTTATCTCTTGAGGAAGGGATGCGGACATCAGTGCCATCATTTGCTCCCTTCCCTGGCTGGATGACTCTTATCCACTCAAAGGGGAGGGCAAACAGACTCGATACTCGTCACCTGTTTTCTACCTTGGCTGATCCTCACCCAAGATGTAGGATGCCAGCTGAATTCAAACCACCAAATATTAAGCAGTCGCCTGTCCCTACATCATTAGGCAGACCCTGGATATGATCTTATTTTTAATTACTGCAACTGAAAACAATTTCACATTCTTTATTAAGGAAAGAAAGAAAACAAGCAGAAAAGAAAACAGCTTTGAATGCTATAACTTTCTTCAGAAATAAACCAATACCATGTTAAACAAGACATTTAACTGTCATTTGCTGCTGAAAGGAGATCAAACGTACCAAGATTGTTTTGCTCTTTGCCTGTTTTCCGAAGCAACTCTTCTTCTACTGACAGCTCTTCCACAGACCTTTGATGGTCCAAACATTCCTCAAATTCCTCACTCACTGCTTCTTCCATGCTATGTCTGAGAACAAACTATGCAGAAAAACATGACAGACATTCAGTCAGGCTATTCTAGGCAGGATGTTGACAGAAAATATGTGGTTTCTGAAGTGCTAATGATGACAGAGGTTAAAGGTATGAGAGTTATCAGTGAAAAGCAACTATTTAACTAGCTGGTCAACAAAACAGATATGTGCCAATCTCCTTGTACAGTCCTAAATCACAGGACAATGAAACAACACTTAACAAACAGAAACATAACACAATTTTATATGAAGACTCACATTTCAGGAGATATTTTACCCCCCCCCCCCATGAACATCCAATTAACCTTAAATAAGAAAACATTAATAAAAAACACTGTAGGGTAAATAACATTTAATTATCCAAGTGATTTCATACAATAATATAGCAGAACAGTTGTTTTGTACTGGAACGAGTCTTTTCCAATGACTATTACAATCTTGTCACAAAAGATCACAATAAAATAAAGAAAACCTTATAGGCAGAAATACAGTCACTTTTACATAATCCTGCTTATAATGAAAAGTGAACATTTAAGCCAGGGTACAGTTTTAAAATACATCAATATCAGATGTAAATATGGGATTAATCTATTTTTAATGACAGAATAATTTTCAGTTGCTGTCAGCAGATGATTGTACACTAACCAAAGAAATAAAAAGTTGCTGGCCAGCAGATAACATCTGTTTATATTCAATTGGAATATTTACTACATTTGAGCATGACTAGATCAGCCATATGATTGTTAGAAATCAGAATTTGTCAAATGACATAATTCACTTGCATAACATAGCTAAATGACTTGAAAATGAAAGACAACTGCTACAAAATAAGGAAATGTCTCAGGCGAGGGAATGAACTGAGAATGATTCTAAATGAATCATGCTCCTTCATAAAGCAGAATACTAATGCCATTCATCAGACTGGGGTGACTGAAGGACAGACAATACATTATGCAGTCACTGTATCATACTGACTTTTACATCTATTGTCCATTTTATGAATATTGTGTCACAGTGGGTTGATCACAGACTACACAACCATATAAAGTAGCAGCTGGATGACTAGTATCACTTGTCTCATGATTAATGAACAAGTTGTTGACTTTATGCCTTGAAGCATGAGCTTGAGAAATGTTCTGAGAAGCATTTTCTCATGGAAAAGGTGCTGATGCCTTCTGTGGCTCAAAGATTTCAGATAACACATCAGAATTCTATTGGCTGAATATCTATAGCTTCCAAATCAGACTTTTTAATTAGATTTTGTCGATTTGTTCTATATAATTGTTATGTCTGGACCTTGCAAGAATCATATGTGTTGTAATCCTTGACCAATTGCTGTTGCAGGTACACTGTTTTTCTACAAATTAAGATAAGGGTCCACCTTTGTACTCATTCTTTCCCTCTTTTGCAATTCAGCAATGGTCTTTGAGGATTTATCAGAGTAAACTTCCTGTTTCAGTCTATGCTGCATTTCTTTCAGTAATTCAGTTACATTACTGTTATTTTTAGGGGCTAACAGGAAATATGAGGTAGGTAGTTTAGCTTTAAAATGTTATTCCCTTAACACCTGTGATGGTGATTGCCCTACAAATGGAAAAGCATACTTCTGTATTCCAGAAATGAAAGATGGTGGTCTGAGTTTTCAGAACTATCACACTTCCTTATCATTTTGTTTACTTTTTGTACCACGGATTCCACGTTTGACTTCTACTTGTTCACTGCCCTATATTTGTCAAGGACTTGAGCTAGTATGTTTAAATTCCCTTTACTTCACAAGGGAAAGGAATTCTTGGCTCACAAAATGCAGGCCATTGACTGGCACTAAGTCATTTACTATAATGTCTAAGAAACATAGATTTCAGTATCATGATAACTCTGTGACAGGCAGTCTCACACAGTGCTGGGTGATGAGTTCAAAAGAATTGGGGGAGGCTGCAGATGAATGCATAGATCTAAATGGAACAGGGTGGGGCTATATTACAATGAGTCAACTTATGACACTACCCAGATTTGCACAGCAATTACTTAAGAAAACATTAAAAGTTAACTTTGAAAAAGGCCTACACTACAGGGAACACACATACACACAAACAGCCACACAGACACAGACACAGACACACACACACACACTTGCAAAATAAATAGGAAATACAAGATAACTTGAGTCTTATGACCATTTATACTGTCCAGTGACTATTTCAGACCATAGCACCTCTCCTGATGAGGGCTATGACAGTCAAGCCAAGGGAAAATTTGTGAACAGCCATCCAATAATCCAAGTCCCACGTGAAAGAAGATAATGTATTACACTGCTTAATCTGAAGGAGGCATCTCTTCTAGATGGTAGAGGTGTCAAGTGATGAACCACTCTCTCTCCACTGTGTTTTATTTACCTGCTGGTAAAGATTTAGTGTCTAGTTCTGGTGTTACTGGGTTCATTTAATTTGTGAAGTTCCAAACATCCATTATCACTGGGTCCCCAATGGCAGGGAAGGCTAGACTAGATCTCCCCTCAGGAGTCTATATGATACTGAATAAAGGGATAGTGCTTGCAGTCTTTTCTGTTAGCTTAGGGTTTTTAGGCCAGTGGCCTTCTTAGTTAGGAAGCTACCTCTGGGCAGAGGTGGCAGAAGATGCTGAAGTCTTGGGGGGGGGGGGTCAGAAGGCAAAAGGCACACTTTGTGATCTAAAAGGATAGCTTTTTATAGCTGTCTGTTGTCATAACAGAATCACATTTGTGACATAAAAGGTATAATAGTGTAAATATGCATTACATTTGGAACTACTGCACTGAAGTTTCATAGAAACATACATAGGTTCATATATTAGTACTAAGCTAACTGCCCTTGCAAGCCATTTTAAGCCTAGCCAATTATCCCTTGTGAGACTCAAACCCTGCACCTTGTGTTTGTAAAGCAAACAACTTAACCATTAGGCCACCCTCCCAACCCAGATGAAGCTAATGTTGTATCTGCATGGTATGTGATCCAGGAGCCATATACTCAAACGTTAGAGAGAAAATTGCAGTAGTGCTGTAACACACTTACCCCACTACACAGACAAAACAAAAACATCACTGAAGAGTTGTGGGAAGCTGTAAAACACTTCATTCATACTGTTAAACACTTCAGCTGGACTTTAGATAAAAGTTTGACTGAACTGTTTAACAACTTCCCATGGCTCTTTTGTGGTGACTGCTGATTACTATTAGTGCTCTAATGTGTAGCTAGACCTTAATAGTAGTAAGAGGTACTTAAAAGCTTGTTAAGCATTTTTATGATGTCAAAATGTATTTAACAAGCATGCCTTTTCTCAAATTCACACCATAATTACAGTGATTCATATACTACAAGTCACTATTTTTAAAAAATAAAACATAAATGCATGACTGATCATCTATATCCTGTCAGCGTCCACAACTCAGGCTGTAGATGTGGAGTTTGCCACAGAGTTATTGAGGGCTTCTGCCTCGGTCCCAACTGTTCTACAACTGACCCTGCTCAGAAGTGGGGACAGAAAGTTGCTATAGCGTGTGTGCGTGTGTGTGTGTGTGTGTGTGTGTGTGTGTGTGTGTGTGTGTGTGTGTGTGTGTGTGTGATGGGGGCTGGGAATAGTGAGATTATTACTCCTTAACTTCTCCTTGCAAACAAACCTCAGAGGTTCACAGAAGTCACTATAACTTGCTTGGGACTGGGGAAAGTTTGGTCATTATTTCTCTAGTTTTCCTCACAATTAAATCATAGAGGTACTATGCAGAGATGATCACTGCAGCTTTTGTGAGGCATTTAACAATGTAGTCATTATTTCTTTAACTTTCTGCACAGGTACGCATACAACATCACTATAGCTTGTGTAGAGACAGTGTACTGTCTAGGAGAAACAGGCTGGAATACATAACTGTGATAATTTTTCTTCTCTTTTCTCACAATCACATATCAGAATTGTATACAAGTGGATAACTTTGGGAGATAGGGATAAGGAGGCATATTGTAAATATACATCTGTGATCAACAAGTTAAAATATGTTACTATATTCTGGTTGTTAAATGTATACACAGATGGTGGTAGCTGCTTTTTAGGGGTGGCTGGACACCAGTAACTTGAGATACATAACTTCGATTTGCTCATTCACTTTTATTCCATTCTAAAAACAGACTGATACACAAAAGGTGACTATCTTTTTTTCCCCTCTTTTGACAGGGAGACAGACATTGTTTTAAGATATGATTCATGTATCTTTGCAAGCATTTGTCTTCTCAGTTTACTGGGAAATAAATTTTTGTTACGTGTTAAGGTAAAACTTGTCAAATAAACATTTAGTCTCGTGGCAGTTCAAAGTACAAACTCTTTTATTAAAAGCAGAAAAATACACGTGTGGGAGACAGTACTCAGAAAGTCATGTCTCCCTGAACAAAGAAAGCAAGCATATTATATAGAAAATTGTATCATGATAATAAATGTTGCCTATGAAACAATTACTAACATCCAATAGAAATATAACAGAAAGGTACATTTCATACATCAGACCACTACTCTATATCCAATAGTAAATTGCCAAGCTGGAAGAAATTACACTTCATACTTGTTATCTATATTTTAACTTAAAATAAGGAATACCTTTCCATTCTACTATGCGCCTGCAAGGAAATCAGGACCACAGGTTAAAGTACTAGAAACTGCGAGAAACTTCTTTACAGTACTTTTCCATGACTTCAGGATATTCTTGCAATCATGCATTAACTTGTTAACAAACACATGCATTTCATTTCATTATTTTCAACCTCTACAATCCCCCTTTGATGTTTAGAAAGCATCAACTCAAAATCTGGCTTTTCAGAGACCAAAAACATTTTCGTACATTTTGCCAAAGCTTTCAGACTTTTGTTTCATTTTCATTTTCCATAGCACTTTCATCACTACATTTTGAAAAAGGCACATTTTCAAAACTGTTAATACATACATTTTGCAACATTATTGAAGATCGGGATGCAATCAGTTTAGATATTAAAGTTTTACATAAAAATAAAGTAAAACTAAAGCCATAATGATTATTGCAATCAGCATTATGAATTTTAAAATACCATCACCCCATCCAGAGAATAAATTAGTGAGCCATGCCCACTGCGAGGTATCTGCTTGTTCAGTATCTGACAGCTTAGACACCTTTTGGATAATTTCCAAATGACTACGTATGGCATGTGTGTTGTCAGGAATAAAAGTACAACATTCCTTGTGCACGAGCAGACACGTATCCCCTTTTGACGAAAGCACAAAGTCAAGCGCAATTCTGTTCTGCAGCACTACAGCACGCATAGCACTCATTTCTACGGTGATAAGGTTCACTGCCTCAAATGAAGCATTGCTAAGTACCTCTAGCAACTTAGACAGCTTCTGTAGCTCCCATATTGCTTTCAGAGCTCCATAAGCAGGAAGTACACCAGCCCCAGAAATAACATCATCACCAAGGTCCATATGAGAAAGCCCTTTAAGGGCTGATTTTTCTAAATCATGGTGATAAATCCAAGAGACATTAATTTTACCAACTGGGTTTTTTACAGTTTGAGCCTCTTGAGCATTTCGGATCTTTCCATTAGGCAAATAAGTTGTATGCCGTATAGCGGGAACTACATAACCGATAAAACAGCTGCCACCCCAATTTTCTGGTAGCCACTTATAGGCCTTTTTCCCACAAATAAAATAACAGCCTTCAACCAGAGTTGTCTTTATATTATTATTTATATTTAACACTGGCTGAAAGAAAATATTAAATCCCAACATTTTACTTATGGCTTTTTTTTCTGTCTCTGATCCATTTACAAATGTCCAAACCTGCTTAAAAAGGGTACCATTTTTGAGATTATAAGGTTGGGGACAATTTTGCCAGTGAGTAAAGTCATACAAAAGTTCATCTAATTTTCTCCTGGTCGCATTTCCTTCATATCTCAAAGATGCAGTCACATTAAGCACTTTACACACATTCATTATTGTAAAATTGCAGTTACTATACCCCACGTTTTTAGTTCCATTTTGTTGAAAACACAATACACCTCTTTGAGAATGAAGCAAGGAAAGAGACACAGTTTTATTTGTCATAGTTACTATGCCCCCAGTTTCATTTAATAAAACATGTCGAGACTCAGAAATATTTAATGGAACTATTTTAAACAGTAGTCCATCAGGTGGTGTCGGGATTGCTGCACACACCCAACAATTACTCACGTTAAATGTCACTGCGTAGGTCTGTAGAATGGCATCAAATGTATTAAAAGAAGGATGCCAACTCGCCACTGTTTGTTTAGGCCTAGATGCTATAGATCTGTGCACACTCTTATTAAAAGGTTGAGCAGTACTTACAGTTTCTGCAGAAATCAGGAAGTGTAACAATAAGACAAAAATAATGATTGCAGTCATCATGGCAACAAGCACACAGGAAAATTGAGCTGGGCGGAGTCGAAATTGATTTTCACAGATGTCCACAAAACGGTGAGATGTAGCTTGTTGTGATCGCTGCTGCTGGATGCTGAATAAGTGCACTAGTGTTTGAAAATGATGCTTTTGTCCTGTGAGTGGTACTTGGTCGCCTGACTCAAGGGAAATATCCTTCTTCATCAAATCATCAGTATTTGTCATCATCATTATTTTCCAACTCTCTTTTTTTTCGCCTGGTACGGGAAGAGACTGGTTTGTTGTAATCAGCAGGGGATATGTGTGTGTGTGAAGGGAATAGGTTGTTGTCCTTCAGTTGGAACTGCTTTGTGAATGTGAGAAACACGGACCCAGGTAAAAGACCCTTCTAGTCGAACAACTGTAGCTATGGTGAGGAGAACAAGAAAAGGCCCTTTCCAGCAAGGCTGAAGTGATGTCTTTCTGGAAAAGGATCAAACGTAGACCCAGTCGCCTGGTCTCATATCATGGAAAGCATCTGGATCAGGGTGGAGCTGAGCTGCTGCGACCTGTGAATGATGGTGCTGCAGAAGAGAAACAAAATGCTTGCAATAGGAGAGTAACCCATCATCAATCAACTGCAATTCTATATTTGCTGGAAGGGGTATGGCTGGCATTCTCATTGGCCTACCCATTAAGATTTCATGGGAGGACAGCTTTCTAGGAGCACTAACTGCAGTTTGTAGAGTGAACAATACCAAAGGCAGAGCCTCTGGCCACTTTAAACCTATTTCAGCAGTAAGTTTAGCCAACTTAGTTTTAACATTTGATTTACTTGTTCAATCATACCTGAAGCCTGAGGTCTGTATGGACAATGATAATTCAATTTGACATTCAACATTTTACAAAGATCTTGTGTTATTTGTGCAGTAACGCGAGCACCTCTGTCGGATTGTATGTCACAGGAAACCCCAAACCTGGGGATTAGTTCATATACCAACTTTTTGCTACAGTTGTGGCATCATTTTTTACACAAGGGAATGCTTCTACCCAGCCAGAAAAGATATTTACAACTACTAACACATACTTAAACTTTAAACACTGTGGGAGTTCAATGAAAACCCACTGAATACTACAAAATGGTCCCCATGGTTTTTTAATATGCTGTGTGGGAACAGGTACAGATTTAGATACATTAAAAGAAAGGCATATATTACAAGTATTCATATGATGCTGAGTGACTTCTGAAGCATAAAAGGCATACCAGTCAGTCAAAAGTTGCTTTAATAATGTGTTTTTCCCAAGATGGGATGGCAAATGATAAGCCCGTACCAACTGAGGTAAAAACTATCGTGGGACTACTAACCTTCCATCTAGATAGAGCCAAAGTGAGTCTGGGGAATGACAGCAGCTGTCACAAATCCACCTTACTCTTTCAGAGTCTTCAGCACAATTTTGAAAATGCAACACATTATCTAATGATACAGATACAGTTTCATTTTGAAAAGGCTGCAAAAACAAAGCCTGAACAGGTGGTGACAAAGCAGCCTTTCTTGCTGCCCTATCTGCAAAATTGTTTCCTCTTGATTCAAAAGACGAGTCAGATTTATGGGCAGTACATTTAACGACTGCCACTTACTTTGGCAACAGTAAAGCATCTAGCAGTTCATGAACAAAAACAGCATTTTTTTATGAGTCCCAGTAGAAGTTAAATATCCACGCTCTTGCCACAAAGTGCTGAAGTCATGCATAACACCATGACAGTATCGTGAATCAGTACATATAGTGACACATTTGTCCTTAACTAAATTACAAGCTTCTGTGAGCACTGTTAATTCTGCCACTTGAGCTGAGACATTACCCTGTAATTGTCCAGTTATTAAAACAGTGTTTAGTGCTTAAGGTGCATACAGAGAAGGCAGCTACTAGACATCCATCTTCTCGCCGTACACAGGATCCATTGACGAAAAGAATAAGGTCAGGATTTTCAGAATGTCCATCAGAATTCTAGTTTATATATATATAATATATATATATATATATATATATATATATATATATAAAACATCAGATTGTCATAAGTCCATCCACAAGAATAACCCTATCCACAACATACCTTCTACCCTCTCTCCTCTATGGCGCTCCTCTACTGACTAATTTACAAAATTCCTCCATACATAAACTTGAGTCTTGCTAAAACAAAATTGCCAAATTTGAAACTAACTCCAAATACTCCACCCATTACTACACTGTTCTTCATTCACTAAATTTGCCTGAACTACCTAACTAGTTCTCCTACTTGCAGTTAACCACTACTAATAAAATACTCTTCAGACCCCAAGACTGTCCTGCTCTAAGCTTTACATTCAACTATTACTACCCTAATAGACCCCTTAGATCATGGGATCAGAAACTACTACAGGTCCATAAACCTAATCTCCCACCTGGCAAGTTAATTTACTCTCACGCAATTGCTAAAAATTGGAATGCCTTGCCTCTCTAACCATTAGATCTATTCAAAACAACCATCATTTTAAAATTTCCCATCATTCCCACTTTACCTCATGCTGGAAATGTACTTGCACTAAGCCCCCATAATTTCTCCTCCCCTTTTCCTGTTCCCCTAGTCACCTACATATAACAGCACCACTGTATTTAAAACTCTTATTAACAAATATGCCATGCAACTGCTTATATTGATTGTATAAAACTGTAACTTATGATGTTTTAAAACTTGTACTTCTACTCTTGTGTTATTGATTGTAATTTATTTTATAAACCAATTGCTATTTTTATCTTATTTGTAATTCTAAATTGTTATTTATTGTACCATGGTGTTTTTCTCTCCGGGCCTCCCTTGTAAATGGGTTCTTCTAGCCCAGTGGACTATTCCAGTTAACAAAAGGTGAATAAATAAATAAATTTTGAAGTGGTGTGTCTTGCAAGTCTGGCCTAGGAGGAAGCACATGGTTACAACAAAAACACAATCATGTGGTTCACCCCCATCAGTGGTTCGAATAAGAGAGGCAGGATTTAACGGTGGGCATCTGATGATTTCTAAGGACGAGTTATTAAGCAGTGCCAATTCATATTTAGAAAGTCTAGTTGCAGACAAGTATTGCTTCTTAGTTTTTAATAGTAAGGCTTATACAGAATGTGGTACTGCCACAAAGGTGTTATGACCTAAACTAAGAGAGGTTACCATCTCCATCAGACAGGCCGCTGCTGCTACCACTCTGAGGCATGGAGGGAGGGCAGCTGCTACAGCATTGAGATTTGTACTGTAATAGGCAATTGGCTTATAACCATCATTTCTTCTTTGAGCCAATAATCCCAAAGCTACCTGATTTCGTTCACAACAAAATACAAAATTCTTTACAATAATCTGGTAATCCTAAGGCTGTGGGTTTGAGAGAAGAGATTTTAACCGAACAAAACCTTGTATGTGTTTTTTTTTGCCATGGAAATGGTTCAGGGGTATCTTTCTTAAGCAGTTCTACCAAGGGTCTTGTTACTTCAGCATAATTTGATATCCATTGCTGACAGCATCCTGCTAGCCCAAGAAATCCTCTGAGTTGTTTTAGAGTTATTTGGCCTTGGAGCAGTTTGAATGGCCATTATTCGAGTGGGTAAAATGTGCCGTACATTTTCAGAAATTAAATGCCCTAAGTATTGAACCTGAGATTGCCACAACTGTAATTTGGATTTGTTAACTTTAAACCCTAACTCAGCTAGCTTAGTAAGTAAGAACACAATGTCAGTCTGACAAATGGACAGAGAGGGTTAAGCTAAGAGAAGGTCATCTATGTACTGCATTAGGGTAGACTTACAGGGCAGCTCTAGTTTGTCTAACTGCCGTTTCATTTTCCTACAAAACAGAGTAGGTGATTCAACATAACCCTTAGGCAAGCATGTCTAAATAAACTGCTGCCCCCTGTAGATAAATGCGAATAGGTACTGACTATCAGAATGAATCAGAATAGAAAAGAAGGCTGAAGAGATTTCAATAACAGAGAAAGTGGTAGCCGCAGGAGGAACAGAACTAAGAATGGTGGCGGGATTTGGGACTACAGGGAAAGCTGGTATTATAACAGCATTTACAGCTCTCAGGTCTTGCACAAATCTATAAGTATCTCTGCCTGCTTTTTTTTTTTTTTTTACCTGCAGGATAGGTGTGTTACATGGACTTGTAGTAGGTCCAATGATACCTTGTTGCAGTAATGCAGAAACGTCAGGCTCAATTCCAGCCTCTGCCTCCACAAAGAGTGGATATTGTGCCACCATGGGAAAAAGTTCATTAGGTTTTAAAGTTATCTAAATGGGAACAGCACCCTTAATGAGGCCAACTTCATTTTCATGTGTAGTCCATAATTGTTTAGGGATCAAGTCCAACAATGCTACGTCTAGTGTTTGACTAAGTTCAGGCTCAGCAAGGAGAGAAAAAAATGAAATCTTCATCCAACTGCTGTGGGGCAACACATCTGCATAGCAAAAGAATTGTCTGGTACATTTAAACAGACTCCATCTGGAGTTCAAAATATTTTGCACTGTAGTTTACAAAGAAGATCTCTACCTAGCAGGTTAAGGAGTGCGGATGTTCCCACAAGAAAGGCATGGTTAGCTGTCAATGGCCCCAGCTGGATTGGGACCAAAGCTGTCTCGGGATAGTCTAAAGGGACTACTCCCACCCCACGTACAAATATAGACAAAGGGAGGTTTTGGGCAGCTGATGCATTTAACATAGATCTAGTAGCTCCACTATCTATTAGAAAAGAGATGTCAGTATTTTGCACCTTAATATTAACAAAAGGACCTCTTTGCTTTACTGGTACCAATGAAAATAGCTGTGATTCCTGTTCATGGCTGTCCTAAGCAGCTTGTCGCCAGGCTGGTGGCGGCCATGGGGTAGTCCAAGTAGGAGGTTGTTGCTGTGGTCTGGTATTCTGTGAAGCAGGAGAAGGAACTTCCTGAAAGGGTTAGTAGCCTGTGAGGGTGGTGTTACCTGTTGTAGGAAAGGGCAGTCATCTCTCCAGTGCTCGCTTTGCCTGCAAATGAAACAAAGATTGGAATTAAGACCCTGTGGAGTCTGGCCTCGATTATAATGAGGCTGCACTTGCAGAAAAGGTTGTTATGGTGAAAATGTGGCTTGTGTTTACGGAAACCTAGGTCTGTTATGTCCCCTCTTTGCGCCTCCATTTCTACCTCTTGGTCGGGGGAAAGCACTTAATATTTGTAGTTGGGTGCTAACTAATTGCCCCTGTTGTTCTCAGTTCTCATGAATAAGAAGGTCTGCTGAGTACTGAACTTGAGTCACAAGCTTGTGGAGCCTCAGGCTTGGCTAACTTAAACTAACTTTTTTTAATTGATCACAAATGGGGGAAAGCAGTCCGTCTACAAAGGCAGCTGAGAGACCACTTGCTGCTGGCCCTTCTGTGGGCTCAGGGTAACCAGAATAAGCTTCAAATGCCTCGGTCATATGCTGCAGGTATGCATCTACTGGTTCATCTTCCCATTGTACAACTGCCTTTATACGGGACCAGTTACGGACAGGGGGATATACCACCATTATAGCTTGGATCAGTCGCTCTCTGGCCTCCTTAAAAGCATGCCCTTCAGTGTGCTGAGGAATAGGATTTGGTATATTTGCATGATCCCAAATGTGTTTAAGTAGATCTGGTGGAATGCCATATTTTGCACAGCTTTGATTTCTTCAAGTGTGGGATTTTGCAAACTGACATGTCTGGCAAGGACCTTTGCAAACTTAGCTGGGTTAGCACGTATAGCTGGTAGGGATTTTACTATAGTTTGAAAATCCACTGCAGACCAGGCACGTACATGTATAGTGGAGGGGGCATCTTGGTCTCTGCCATGTGCAGGATTTGGTACCTGATGCATAGGGTGCAACTGAGTAGGTGAAGACTTTATTTCTGGACTGTCATCCTCCTCTGAAGAGGAATCGTCCCTGTCATTTCCATCTGGATTAAACTTATCAGGACCAAAATAACCATCCCCGTCAATAATTATAGGAAATTGAGTAACACAATGACGTGGGCATAGCTTAGCATGTCCAGAAAAAGGAAATAAAACCTTTTGTTTATGTAACTTAGGAAATCCTAAATACATTTGAGAAGAATCTGCATCTGCTGTTTCCTGACTACTGGGCTTGACAGTAATCTTTTTTGCTTGTTGCTGCCGAGTATGTCTTGCCACAGGAGAATCACTGAGTGTCTGAAGAGGGAAAATTATCAGATAATTGTTTGATGGCAGGAGGAAGGATAGGTGCCTAGGTAGAAAAAGAGGCATCTGCAGGAGAACTCACACCTTGAGAGGGTGGTGAAGATGGTGGAGAGTGCAAAGACTGTGACTAAGATGGGCCAGTGGAATCTGGCTGTGGGTACGGTGGAGGAGGGGCAGTAAGCACTACTAAACTAAATACATAGTCATCTTCTGCTGACTCATCCTGAGCAAGTTGCATTTTTTGAAGCTCTCTAACAGGATAAAATCCAGAATCCTCTTGAGTTTTACTATCAGCATGTTGAAGACGGACAACTGTCTTATTTGCAGCCTGCAGCTGAAATTTTAATCTTACAGTATTATATTTTAGACTCCGTACAATAGACTGTTTTCTCTGTCTTTAGACTCCATCTGCCAGGAGTTAAAGACTGACCAGCAGCCAGCAGGGATTTTATTACCTTTCTTTTTAGGCATTTTTGTAAATTTGACAAAATATCCCTGTCAAAAGTTCCTGCAAGATGGAAAGCTAATCTCCCATCATTTTTTGTCAAAGCAATCCATAAATCTAAATACAAACAAGTATCTCTGAAACACTTAGGATACATATAACCTGCAGGTGTATCCTTTTCAGGTTCTCTTAAAGATCCTACACTCGCACCCATTGTAAAAGAAAAAGTTTACAATGCTTACACAAATTCTAATAATATCCCGCACTCATACATAACTCACACTCGTACTGAAAAACAAACTTACCTTTTGATCATCTGCAAGTCTGCCAAGACAGAAAGCAAACAAAGAAAAGGGTGCAGTTGTGATCTGTTTCTTCAGAAAAGTGCACTTGATAGAAATCTGTCAGATGGCCCAGTAAAAAGAGTGCTTTTTCTGAAGAAGCAGCTCACAAATGTCCAGAAAAATCAGAGTCACGGCACCAGCTGTTAAGGTAAAACTTATCAAATAAACACTTAGTCTCTTGGCAGTTCAAAATACAAACTCTTTTATTAAAATAGAAAAACATACATGTGGGAAACAGTACTCTGAAAGTCTTGTCTACCCAAACAAAGAAAGCAAGCACATTATATAGAAAATCTTATCATGAAAATAAATTTTATCTATGAAACTATTACTAACATCCAATAGAAATATATCAGAAAGGTACATTTCATACATCAGACCACTACTCTATATCTAACAGAACATTGCCAAGCTGGAATAAATTACACTTCATACATGTTATCTATATTTTAAGCTAATAAGGAATACCTTTCTGTTCTACTACGAGCCTGCAAGGACAGCAGGGCCTCAGGCTAAGGTACTAGAAACTGCAAGAAACTTCTTTCCAGTACTTTTCCATGACTTCAAGATATTCTTGCAATCATGTGCACTAACCTGTTAACATACACATGTATTTCATTATTTTCACTGCCACAATTAAGTACATCACATAGCTTATCAACAAGGTTTGCTGCTCTCTGTAAAACATTTTATGACACTGTAACATCTGAATAAGAACAAAAAAAATCAGGATACTTAGTTTTGTCAACTTTGTGGTATACAACACTCCTTTTGACTGTATCTTTATTACTACATATCATGTACTTAGTTGCATAACTGTGTTAACCATGCCCTTGCAGACACACTCCTCAAGCTATTTAACTTAAGTTTAGTTACTGGCTTTGTCCCTGATGCCCCTTCATAAGGGGGGCCATACAACTGACATGGGTAAAGTTTCATCAGATTTACAAGCCTCTTCTGCAAAACCAAGGGGTGTATTATAACTAATTCCATAAACTGTGATATCAAGATTCTTATTTGAATTCACCCCAAAAGTGTGGCTTTTTGAAGCTTAGATCCCATCTATTAAACTACATACAAAGGGTTGCAGAGGCTTTAGATGGTGGCCATGCAGCAGTGGCGCCGGAAGCAGATGAAGACTGGGGGGGGGGTGCAGAGGGTGGCAGGGGCACTTAGTGATCTAAAAAGGCCAATTTTTTAAAACTATTTAATACCACAGCATAGGTTCACTTGGAGGACATTTTAAGCTGAGCTAATTTACAATTTGGTGCTTGAATTAACATTTCCTGATTGGTCTTACCTATCACATGGCTGTTAATTGTATATTAGCCCTAGTGAGAATAAATGTAATCACACTGTAGATAATTTGAAGGGACTCATGTAAGGGATGCAGCATTTAGGCACTGCCTCTATCCATTAGTGGCACGAGGGGTAATCCTGGAGTATATTTTCTAATACCCATCCTTAAAAACCAAGCTGCATTTGAATATGGACAGGGATGAGCTCTGTTTTACTTGAATGGATAGTCTGTTCTGGATATATATCCATCTCTCCACAACATTCAGTTTAGATACATGGACTGAGTATTTCTGATGCCATTCGACTTGCTGATGTTCAGTAGGTCCATCTGTATTAGGTCGGAGGATGCCTTATATGCCAGACATGTCACCTCTAAGCACTCTGTAGAATACTGAGTATAGAGATAAATCTTTGAGGTGGTCCATGCAAGACCTACTGTTTTGGACTTGTATCCTTTTAGTAAGGTATCTCTGTGGGTATTACAATTGTTGAATGGGTCTAGACAGATACATGCCAAAGTGGGCATTATACAAAATGATTGACCTAATGATGGTGTTGTAAAGGGGGACAATAATGTCTAGATCTAGTCAAAATGAATTTGTTTATAAGCTGTGCAATATAGAAAGACTTTCTTATGACTCTGGGCACATGTTGTTCAAAAGTTAGGTCACTGTACACACATGTTCCCAAATGCCAAACAACTGGGTCATTTCTCAGGGGGCATTGTCAAATTGGCAGTTCCCTGGAGTAGTTGACTTCCCAAAGGATACAATAACATATTTCTTGGAGTTTAGTTTCAGTTCATGACTCTGGCACCAGTTATTGTTTGGGACAAACCTTCCTGCATGATGGTTAAGTCATTTGGGGATTCAATAACTGCTCCTAGCTTGCAGTCATCTTATACTTAGTCGGTCAAAGCCCTTTGGTATTTCCTTTTACTTTTGAGATGTATATACCAAACAGAAAAAGTCTCAGCACCGAACCCTGGGGGACACCATTGGTGACTGGTCTCTTCCCCTCTTTTGATCTCCTGCATCCTGTGAGCAAGCATACATGTATACATTATTTGATTCACCTTCCTGATTGTATTAAATTATATGCCTTGTATAATACGGCACCACTTGTTAGAATGTGTTTTAACTTTGTAGTTTGGAACAGTCTTCTAATGAGCAATGAAACAAAATGTATGAACCAATAATGGCAAAACTACCCATTTCAGAAGATTTCAACCATAAAAGGCCACTCAAACTTCTGTCATTACTTCTTCTTCTTCTTTCGGGTTTTCCCAGTTAGGGGTTACCACAGCAGATCACCTGTCCGCTCATGATTGGCAGTGGAGTTTTACAGTGTCGAGTTGCCAGCCCGGTGCCCAACCTTCCACAGAAGGCACACACTCACACCTAGGGCCAATTTAGAATGTCCAATCCACCTACAGCATGTCTTTGGGATGTGGGAGGAAACCGGAACACCCAAAGGAAACCCGCGCGACCACAGGGAGGACAGGCAAACTCCGCACAGAAGGTACCGTAGCTGAGGATCGAACCGGAGAACCTCTTGCTGTGAGGTGGCAACACTAACCGCTGCACCACCATGGCCACCCAAACTTCTGTCATTATAATCCACCTATATCAGGAAATATGCAAAATCTCCGCAGAAGTAAGTCATCTAAATAATTCCACATTAAAGGGATCTGTAACTAATGAACAGGTTGCTGCTAGCAAACAACTTTATATTTCATTGTTTCATCTGCAAATAAAGTGCCTGTTGCCCTTGAAGAATAAATTGCCTATGCTACATTAAAAAGCTAGCAATTTTGCAATGGGGAATGGATGGCAAACTGATAATGGGTTCATAGTTACTAAGTAACTCCTCCAAAGGAGGACATTCATAGGACTGCACCATCCACTCCTATTAAAGTACAACACAGTACAGTATCAGTGATCCATCTGCAAACTGTGGGAGTAGTACCACAGCCTTCTGCATGAAAAGCAAGTATACTACCTGTTGTGCTATTAACAATGCAAACAACTTCTAGCATAAGTAGCATTAAACTTCTTTTCCCCTGAAGCTCTCAGCTCCTTGTAAAATCCACTTGATAATCAACTAAATCTCTCAACTTCGCAGCACAAGCAATCTGGAAAAAGCCAAAATGTATTTGGGGGGCAAAGGCCCAAAACCAGGGACACATTTTAAATATTGCTTGTACAATCTTAGAAAGTTGTTACAATAAAGTGTTTTGTGTTACCATGTGTTTCCTAAAAGATAGGAAGATTGAAACTTAAAGAGCTATCATTACTTAGTGAATTTAGTTCTCACTTATTTGCCAGAAAAACACAAATTTTAAGAGGAACAGACCAAAAGTATGAGCCAAATATTCCGTGAAAATCTGGACAGTGGAGAGTTATGGACTCAAATCCCTGAATCACAAGTGGTGGTATGGGTAGAGAATTCAGGCTCTTGTCTAAGCCTGAGTAACACTAACCACCAGGTATACCTAACTGGTGCATTTTACACACACACACACACACACACACACACACACACACACACACACACACACACACACACACACACACACACACGTGCGTGGGAGCAGCATAACTCCTGCAAATAAAAGAACAAAACTCTCCTTACCGGCATGACTCTGGCAGCACCAACGGAACAGCGGCGGCATAACTCCTGTAACACAGAGCAATAAGAGACCAAGAACAGCTAGTTTAGTTAGTTTAACTTCCCCGCATGAATCCACGTTAGAGTGAAAATGCCACTTCATTAATTTTTCCTGACAGGTCTTGCAGCTGTAAAAGTGAGGGGGCTCCCCCTGGCTCTATGGTTCCGGCACCAATGCCATGCAGTGCACACGGTATATCTTTAGTGGGCTACGGCATTTGACACCATCCCTCACACTGGCATCATACAAAAGCTACCTGCTTTAACAATCGACCCGTATGTGTTAAGATGGATAACTGACTGGCTGAAAGACAGAACTGACCGTGTTATTTGCAGCTGCTGAATCAGTAAGCATGAATTTAACTACTGGTATCCCTCAGGGCTCAGTGCTGGAACATCTCCTTTTTGGTATTTACTTCTGTGATGTCCAAATGGAGAGCAGTGACCTCTGGCTAACAAAGTTTGCAGAAGACTGCAAACTGGAGGTTGTTATTAAGTCACAGTACGACACCTAAACCCTTCTGAATGAACTCTTCCTTAGTAAACCCTTGGTGCACTAAAATGAGCTCAAACTAAACACTAGTGTCACTTTTGGTAGACAACCCCTCCCCTCATCATACTGTACAGCTAACACACAGCTACAAAATGAAAAAAGTGTCAGGAACCTAAATATGTGGGTTGATAGCTCCCTCTCTGACCATCATGTGATAACAGCTGTAAAGAAATCTTTTATATAGCCCACCTAATTGCCAAAGAAATATCATCATTGTCTAAAGAAGTAATTACTCCCTTATTCTCAGTATTGATCGGGATTATTATTGAGTACAGTGCCCCCTTTGTGGTGAACATCATTAATCACATCAAACAATCAGCAAAACACTAACTAAAAAGATCACAGGCCTAAAGCCTCAGAGCTATGAAGATACGCTGAAAGCTCTATCCCATTACTCACTGTCTTAAAGACTTTTGAGGGGAGATCAGTCTTACTTGCTGCACCATTACAGACCCAGTTGCCCTGGATCTCCTGTTTCTCCACCCATACAAGAACCAGGGAGCTAAATCTTCACCAACATATAAATACTGCACAGTGGAGTGGCATGCTTATAAGACGGTTCCTCCCAGACCTTTGGAATAAACTTCCCTTACATGTTAAGCAGTATGATGCACTATCTTACTTTAAACGTTGACTAGTGGCCTAAAGGGTATCCATAAATTTATTTCCTGGAGAAAAGACATACTGTTTGAGGGAGGGTACCAGCAACATGTAAATGGTCATAACATTTCTGGGCTTTGGAATATCTACAAATCGATGACTCTTAAATGTTTTTATGGCTTAGTCCTATAGCTTGTCAGGAAATCTCTGCCTACTGCATAATGATCCTGAATAGCGTAAGGCAGGTGTAGGAGAATGAATAAATAATTAAATACAGCAAAAAGATTACTCACTGGAAGTCAATCTAGCTCCAGTGAAATGTAGCTCTGTGGCAAATTCTACCTAAAACAAACTATTAGACAAGAAAGCTAAAGCCTATCCTGGTACTCAGTGGGTAAAAGGCAAACATGCAGGTCTGTGCCAATTTGTGGATCTTAAACATATCCCTTAAGTGTAAGAACTGTGTATGTTCATCTAGGGCGTGGCTGAAAAAGGTCAATAGACAAGCCCACGTACCTGGTAAACAAACAGCAATCAAGAAATAAACTGTCTAGAATTTTTGCAGAACATTTCTGATTTTGTCTGTTAGTGTAATAAAGCTTACATCTTATTTTACCTGAGTCAAGTTTTTATTATTATATGATGTATTAAATAACCCTGAATGGACTATTAGTGCATTTTTATTTGTATTTACTCTGCAGAGTTTGTGTATGTGTTGTTTAGATTTTCTATACATTGTTTCTTTAAAATGACAGAATATTTCTTATTAGTTCTTTGAGAGATACCTGACTGGGTTTGAGTTTTTAAAAATGTTTAGATTTAATTAATGTTTAATTTCTAATGAAGTCTTTGTTATATTCAGACAAAAGCACTAAACACTTTTTATTAAACTTAGTTGGTGAACTTATTTGGCTGCATGAATGAACTGCACAAAGAAGCACAGGTAGGGAAATCTGTATCTGCTATGGCCAAAAATGGGGATATTAAAATCAGTGGTACTAATGCACAGATACAGAAGTTTATGAATGTTGTGGCTAAACTGAAGATAACTAAAATCAACCACCCTGTCTAGTTTATCACTGCTGGCGGGTGGAAGAGTCATGTGCCAGTTATCAATTCCCAAAAAAAGAGTGTTCAAATTTTAAGACCTTCCAAACCATAGTTCTTAACTTCTTAGCACAAGAAATCTGGACAAAGCCATAAATAATAGGGGGACAAAGGCCCAAAAATAGGGGCAAGTTTTAAATATTGCTCTTATAAATTTAGGAAGTTGCTACAATAACAGGTTTAGAATTAGCAATAATTTTCTGAAGGGTATGAAGTCTGAAACTCAAATGTCTGGCATTATTTTCTGAATTCAATCCTCTGTGATTTGCCAGAAAACCAAAGATTTTAGGAGAAACAGATCAAAAACACGAGGCAAAAATCTGTACAGCTGAGAGGTATGGAATCCAAACACCTGGGAGATGATGAAGAAAAAAGTTAGAACTTGGGTATTCAAAAGAGTATCAAATAGTTCTACTTTTGGTAGGGCCCACAGATTACAAATTTCATGAAAAGCCAAAGTGTGTAATTGCCATCTGTGACATGAATCTTCTCATACATTCTGTTTGCCCGGAAGATGATATTTACCATAAGTATCTGGCTGCAGCAGACTATTTAAAGCAGGTTATCCAGGTTATCACTGCCTGACTGCACTACTGATAATATCTTGCTCTTCCTTGTTTGTTCATATACCAAGTCACTACAGAACTGCCTGCACTGATCTGAATGGGATCCAGCTACAGCTCTTGCTATGACTTTCATTTCCTTTATTCTGAAGTGAAAGAATATTTGTTAAGACAAGTATTCCTGAACTGCCAGTTTTCTAAGAAGAAGAATTTGTTAAACATTTTGAGGGTCTAAGGAAATACGTGCCAGTCATAACTGAGAAGTTGGATGAGTTCTGCTAATAATGAAATTACTTCCTGATCGAACAAAGTGTTGTAACTGCGACCTGCAGAGAATCTGAACCTGGATTTCACATATTTTTAATCATCACCGAGACTTTCTCGTGTTCAGTTTTGCAAGAATTATCAACAGAATGCAGGAGATGATGTGGTTCAGAAATCTTAACTATCATCTTAGGGTCACGGCTGAGAATGGAATAACTTCTAACATGAAAGCTGTGATTTCCTGCATCTTATCCTGGGAAGCAGCTCATCTGTATTGAATCCAAAAACTGTGCCTAAGATGGCTACTGCTTGCTTTGGACTCAGAGCTAATTTCTAATTTATGGCTATATGTTGTGAATGGAAAATCTTACTATGAATGCCAAATTTTGCTCAAAGAATTTTTGTGGCCTGGTCACAATTACAAAGTCATCAAGTAAAGGAACATGACTGCTTGCTATTCCTGAAGTATAAAAACATTAGAGATAAACATTTTTAATAATCTCTGGGCTGTGAAAAAAAAAACACAAACAAATGTGCGCCTATATGGAAATGGAAAAATCTGTTACTTGAAATTTCAAACATTTCCTTTGAAATAATCTGACTGCAAAATAAAACATATGCACAACTCATGTCTAGTGCTGACACAAACAAGCTCTGTTCTGTGAAGGGCAGTACAGTCTTCAAAGTTATCATTGTGAACTTTGCTAAAATGAATATCTGTGACATAATGCAAAAAATATTTGTTTGGCTGCTACTCTACTGGACCTTATTTAATTTCCACCTAATATGCTAATATTGATGAAGGTGGTGTTGGATAAGGGTAATTCTGAAATTCTACTGAATAAACTCTTGAAATGATTAGCAGCAATAATCCCATGATGTAGTGTTAAACAGAAAATGACCTCCCAGATGTATAGGCGAGAAAGTTTTTTTTTTGCAAGAGCCAGGTTTAGTTTATTAGCATCTTCTTTGCTGCTGACTCTGCTTTCACTGAAAGAAAGTAAAATCTGATAAGTCCATTCCACCCTTTTTCTGTCTTCTGACTATATTCTATAAAAGGGCTGCTTCCTCATAAGAAATGTTATGAATACTGAGGGATCGGCTCAACAAATAACTGTTTAGTGCTGTTCTTGCTTCCATTTTTTCCCCCTGACTTTATCATTTAATCTCTCATCAGCTGGTTTACAAATGTTGATATGGTGCTTATGGGCATTCAGCAATTCAGCCTTGACATTCTCATGACAGGCTTCTATCCTGTGCCATAAAAAGCTTTCCATAATGCTAACACAGTTGCTGAAATCTTAGATGCAGCATTTACTGAATAACTGGCAGATTTTAGCATATACAGCCACATTTTGTCACAATAGAAATCTTTCTACTACCTCTTTAGACTGTTTTGGCAGCGTTTTCTATCTTATTGTCTCGATTGGAGCTCTGGAAGGTTGCATACAAGTTTCCAGTGGTTGTAACCTCAACACTTTGACAAAATCAAATATAAACTCACAGCAAAAACTATGTCCAAATTAATTGCTACTATACAAGTATAAATAGCAAGCCATTTTGAAAAACTATTCTTTATAGTGTTAGGCTTCCTAAAATTATTTTCTATTCGCCAAAATGTATTTATTTTTATTTATTTATCTATACGTTAAATTAAATTCAGTAAAAGTTAACAACTCACAATACTCTCATTATCCACTCAAGCTATGCATACACTTTCATCAATATTTTGTTCATCAAGCTGTGAGTGTTCATATAAGAGCAAGGAATTATCCGTTACTTGTTTGGAGATATTCACAGAAATAAGAACATTTTGACAAAATCCATAAAATAAATGAACATTTGTGTTGGCTCGGAAGAGAAAAGGGACAAAGCCCTGACAACAACCCAGAAGACTGGGGTTTGATCAGCGGCTCCAGCTCTGGAGAATCAAGTGGAATAAAGGGGCTGTGCCCACTTGACTCTTCCAGAAGGATTTACAGGATGGATGTCAGGGAGGTGAAACTACTACACTACTGGTGGGGATACCACAAACATGGTTAAATTCATACTGTGTTGGTGTTAAAAGTGGAAACCCAAAGAGATGAAGCATCATGGGGTAAGAGGTATGTGGCCTTGTACTGTGCCACTATACACTCCTTAAGGGTGAGACATTCACTTTGCAGTGCTCCACAGTATGCCCTCACACACAGCAAAGATGCCTGCACACTAAAGGGTTAGGGCCATACACAGAAATAGCATGTAGCTCCCAGTGTGATCGTCCTTCTCCTAGTTAGCCTGACTGTTGTTCTTCATGTTTAAGTAACAAAGGGGCTGACATGAGACCAGGGTGAGAACAGACAGCCGTTAAGGATAGAAGAAATAAATGTATATGAGCAACACTTACTATCTCTCTAACTATACCAAAAAGAAGTTAAGTTTCAATATGGTTGTGCTATCCACCATGTAAGCTTTAAGGTGAAGTATTTCAACAATCTATATGTGGTATGGTTTTGAAACTACTAATGTGTGAGTGTACATAAACATTTTCCAGTAGTTGATCAGCAAAGGAAATCTAGTAAACCACCCACTTTCATAGTGTTCGTTTTAATGTGGTGTGCGTGGCTGGGCTACCGATTTCTTTCCATTAGATTAGTTTGATGTTGTGCAACAAATACAGGTCGATTAAAGGTAAGCTGACATCTTACTTGTTTGACTTTATAATATTGACCTCAAGTATCAGTATCCAGCACATGTATGGAAACAATCCCCTCCTTATCTCTTAACCAACAGCAGAGAAGAGAAAATAAATTGAAATTAGGGAACTCTAGCAACATTCTGCTTTTGTTCAGGAATCCCACTAGATTCCAAAAAGATAACACTGCCAGCAAAATAAAACGTTCACACTTCTACTAAAATGTATCTCATTCAAAATCCAGATTTTCTTATCAGAGTTTTCTAGAAGACATATGGGAATGAAAGACTATGTGGGTAGCACTGTCAAGAAAATTACCCTTAATTACAACTGATGTTTTACTGTTTGAAGTGTTACTTTTTATGCTATATAAGGATCTGTATTGCCAGGGCACTCTGCATTAATAATTACATCTCATCACCTGCCTCATGTATTTGCTAAAAGGACAGATGTTTCTTATAGTTTTTCTTCTTCAAACTCTTCCTAGCACTAACTAGCTGTTACAATAGGTATTACAGTTTTTTCCCCCTTCCAGACCCCATGGAACTTTTATCTGTTCACCATAGCTATTGTAAATATTGTACTCTGAACTCCCCCCAAATGCTCCTTTTCAGGTACCCCAAGATCTTACCCTTCACTAGGTCAGCTCCCAAGTCTTTGGGGAATTGAACTCCATGTTAGCTCAACTGTAGCCCTGGGGAGCAAAGAATCTGATGAGAAGTCGAGGACAGTGAACCAGCAGCCATCAGAGCAGACAGCAGACATTCAGAAATTCTAACAGGATAGCGAACCAGCAGCCATCAGAGCAGATGGCGGACATTCAGAGATCCTAACAGGGCAGCAAAAGAAGGAACAGGAAACTGAGGAAACTCTAATGCAGTCAATGTTGAGGAGTGATAGGCCAGTGAGTTACCAAATGATAGAGCAATGTATGGCACAGGATGAAGCTAAAGAGAATGTGCCACAGGAAGATGCTATAGAATCTTCTATAGAATGCCCACAGGAAATGGAAAATAAGGGATGTGCCCTCACTTTGGAAGAAAATGAGTTAAGAGAAGAGTTGCTTGATTTAATAGACAAAGACAGATATATCAAGATCAATGAGAGAAATAGACTGCAGAATGTTAATAAAACCCCAAAGCTCAGAAGTTTGATAAAACAAATGAACGCAGTAATTAGGGCTGTCCACAGAGATCCATGCAATATAACAGAAGTAAACAGGATATATTACTATGCTGCTAAATTAATAACTGATAAAGTTCTACCACAGGAACACATGGTAGCGAGGGAAAGGAAGGGGCGAAAGCGAATACCATCATGGAAATATTAAATAGAGAAAACTATAAAGCAGCTAAGACAAGAAGTGCCACTGTTAGAAGATTATAGAAGAGGGAACAGATCAACAAAAATACTAAGAAAGACAGATGTGATAAAAGCACTGCGCAGTATTAGAACAGACCAGGATCTATCATGTACTATCACAAATAACAAATTAAAAATTTCAGCACAGGCGGAAAAACTTAGAAGATACAAAGATAAATATAAAGGAAAAGTACAAAATAAGCAATTTATTGATGATCCGAAACAATTTTATAAAGAATTGGGAAATAAGGTAAAAGGAACTGAGAGACCGCCAAAAAAAGAAGAAATAGATAGATTTTGAAGAAGTATCTATGAAGATCCTATGGAACATAAGAAAGATGCTGAATGGATAGAAGAAGTAAAAGAAAGAATAAGAGGGTTAAATGTATAGGATATGAAATGGGATGAAATAACAGCCAGAGAGATTGAAATAAAGTTAAGAAAAACTTCTAATTGGAAAACCCCAGGCCCAGATGCAGTACCTAATTTTGGCTGAAAGTATTAACATCTTTGCACGAGGATTTAGCCATGAGTAAGAAGTATTTATATGTGCACCCTGAACAGACACCGCACTGATTAACAACAGGAAAAACAATACTCTTACTTAAGAGTAAACCTGCAAGCTACCCTAAAAATTATAGACCAATAACTTGTCTTCCAATGATGTATAAACTATACACGAGAATTGACGCCAACAGAGTTTATAGTAATTTAGAAGAAAACTCAATTATGGCAGTAGAACAAAAGGGCAATAAAATAAAGTCATGTGGAACAAAGGATCATTTGTTGTTAAATAAAGTTATGGTGGAGAATTGTAAAAAAGGGTAGAATCTAAGTATGGCATGGACTGACTACAAAAAAGCATTTGATAGTATCCCACATTCATAGATAAAAGAGTGGTTAAAAATGTATAAGCTACACCCTACACTGATTGACTACATTACAGTAACCATGAAACAATGGCAGACCACTTTGCAATTAAGCCATAATAAAGGAGAGATTATTATCCAAGGGATAAAAATTCAAGGGGGGATATTCCAGGGTGACTCTATTTCACTGTTGCTATTCTGCCTTGCCATTAATCCATTAATCCATTAATCCATTAAGCTGTTTACTTAACAGCTTAGGCCATGGCTACAATTTGGTCCCTGGAAAACAACAAAGTCTAATGACTTCTCATCTTCTCTTTGTTGATGATTTAAAACTGTATAGCTCATCAGTTGAGGAACTGAAAGCACAGATGCAGGTTGTCAAAACTTTTCAGATGATATTAGAATGTCATTTGGTCTTGCAGGAAAACTGCAGCACCAGGAAAACAACAGTTTGGGACAAGAATGTGACATAAAAGAACTTGAGCAAGAGGGAGTGTACAAATACTTGGGAATTGATGAAGGATCAGCAATCAAACATGAACAAATGCGAATAAAACTCAGTAAGGAGTACTTTAGAAGACTTAAATTAATCTTGAGAACATAACTGACATCTAGGAACAAGATCCAAGCTATAAATCAATGTGTTCTTTCTGTCCTAACTTACAGTTTTGGAGTGATTGACTGGCTCCAAAAAGTGTTGGATAGATTGGATATTAAAACAAGAAGGATTCTAAATGCTCACCAAATGATTTATAAAAATCAGTGTATACCAGGATTATATATTCCCCGTTTCGAAGGAGGGATGGGCCTTCTTGAAAATGATTACATGTATAGACCTGCAATCGTGGGACTCCACACATATCTACTGACATCACAAGACCCAAATGTACTGAAAGTTTTAAAACATGAGAAGAATAAATCTAAGATGACATATCTGCTTAATCTAGCAGAAGCATATCGATGTCAAGCAGGAATGGAAATCAAACCAGAAGTGGATAAAAACCAGGTAGCATCTGAATATGCCAAAAAACAAAAGAAAGAATATAAGGTGAAGGACCAGATGAGAAGGCAAAAAATAGGGAAAAAACATAAATATAGTTGCAAGTATAGCAAACTTCCAGAAGAGCCTCATGTTGATCAAGAACGAACACAGGAATGGTTAAGGAGAGGCGAATTCAAACCAAGAAATGAAAGGTTAATATTGGCAGCCCAAGACAGTGGGATATGTACACATTGGTTTACAAAGTCCATTGAACATGTGGGAGAAACAGACAAATGTAGGTTTTGTAAAACCAAACTGGAAACAGTCACACACCTTGTTGCTGGCTGCGACACACTAATGGCAGAAGGACTGTATATTGAAAGGCATAATATCGTGGCGAGACTGTTGCACTGGGGATTGTACAAACATTATGGTATTGGAGTGGCTGAAAAACACTGGAAACGTGAGCCACAAAGAATCATAGAAAATTATGAAGTTTATATCACATGGGATCACCCATTACCAACTGTTCAAAAGATAGATGCTAGAAAGCCGGATATAGTGGTCCAAGAAAAGAAGACAAAAGTAGCAATGATCATTGAAATCTCCACACCCAGTGACTACAGTGTTTTGCGCACAGAGAGACACAAAGTCATAAAATACCAGGATCTGCAGGCAGAAATGAGAGCCATGTGGAAGAAAGATACCCAGACAGTTCCATTAGTAGTAGGAGCAATGGGTCTTATAAAAAAGAATATACAATCATATTTGGCTATGTTACCAATCCATGTAACCCCGTATGAATTGCAAAAGGAGTCATTACTGGGCACATTGTGGGTGCTGCGAAGAGCACTACTGGCTGACATCACAGTGTGAAACAATACTAATTTCATGAACTTTAATCATACTTTGACTTAGGAATGGGGTCCATTCCCATCATGGTATTAGAAACCCAAAAGACTTGGAGAAATTAAAAAGGCAGTGAACCAGCATCCCTCAGAGCAGATGGAGGACATTCAGAGTTCCTAACAAGGCAGTGAACCAGCAGCCATTAGAGCACAGGGCAGACATTCACAGTTCCTAACAGAAGAAATGTCATGATGTCATTGCCACACTCTTCAATCTGGGGTCATGACCTGTGAGGTCTTTGGACTTTACCAAATAGTGTTAATGGCCCACACAGCATCACTGTCATAGGTAAACATTTCAAATGCCCAACTGTGACAGTCCACATAAAACACAGGGTCTAACACTTGCAACAACAGAATCCAGAAGAACATGGATTACCCAGTATACATACAACCAGTGCATGGGAGGCCTCTTTTCATATTTTTGTACATTGGTTCATTCCGCCAGCACAAGCAGAGTTTAGTTATACCTACAGAGGCACAACCTGGAAACCCATGCAAAGACAAAGCTCTCTTGCCACTGGCAGCAGCTGTTGAAATGCAAGGTGCTCTAGCCTCCTGTAATGTCTACAGTATACCTCAGGCGTTATGGTGCCCCCCAACAAAAGAAGTTTTACAGTCCATCTGTATAGGGGCTGCATTCATAGGTATTACAATGATGACCCAATGTCAAATGCTGAAGCCAGAGTCAGCTGGTTGGATGAGATGAAGCAGCCATTGGCCTGCTCTCCCATTCCAAGCAGAAGGATGTATGAACTACAACTTTGCTCATCTCCTTCTCCCATACAGATTGAAGGGCCAGAAGGACTAGATAAACATAATTAATTATATAGTTCAAAGGTATTTGCCTCACTAACATACACTAATTAATGTGTTAGTTGCTTCATGCAGTGAACATAGAGGAGCTTGCAAGGCTGATTAAAAAAGGTAGAATAGAATGCTGTGAATGATGGCATCAGCATCCCACCAGCCACAGCCTACTAAATGGGCTTCTTAGGTGTAAAAACTGGTGTAGGGACTGAGAGGGTAGTAACTGGAAGGCTGGCAATAGAACTGAGGGAAGTAAAATAGACAACTGGGGTAGCACTGACAAAAAAAAAACATTAAAAAAGGTTTCTAGTGCAACATAGCAACATATTCCTCCTATGTTATAAGGACAGGCCTGTCAGTTTTTTAAATGTCCACTCACCTCACCTTCAGAAGCACTACCACCTAAGCCTCTTCCATGCATGGCCAACTCAGATATGAAAAGAAATAATATTTGATCCTTCCTGGTAGGGGTGCATGTCTGGAACCACACCTCCAAAACTAAGCAAACCATGACTTGGCACTACAGTTATACTCCTTGTGATACATGTACAGCATCTCTAATTCTAGGGACACATACTCGAGCAGCCATATCCACTGTACTGACGTGTGACAAAACCGTGTCTCTAATGTCATAATTCCTGTGCTTTTACTACTGTGACAGCAGGTCCCACAGGATCATTGATTGCAGCACTGTCTCCAAGACTGCTGAGACCACTCATAGGTTCATAGATTAGTACTAAGCTAACTGCCCTTGCGAGCCATTTTAAGCTTAGCCAATTATCCCTTGTGAGACTCAAACCCTGCACTTTGTGTTTGTAAGGCAAACACCTTAACCATTAGGCCACCCTCCCAACCTCTTTGAATCAATAAATGCAACACCCTTCTCACCTTTGCAAAACTACTAACTGAAACCATAAACCTAACAATTCAATGTTATGGACACTGCTGTAGTGTTACAAACCTACATCACATTTATTTGCAACTCAACAGTTAGAAACCAAGCAGTGTATTCAGTGAAGTGATGCACTCTTACGGGTATTAAATTCAACACAGAATTCAAGGTAATCTGGAAACAACCAGAGAGTCACAGCCTATACCTACAGCTGTATCCACTAATAGTAAGAGTGACGTCATGAATAAAATAATGTGTAACCAAAAAAAGAGGTTAACCAAAGCAAGCACCCTACCATACATTGCAGGTGGATATCCCTACAGCTTCTGTGGTAGTGTCACTTCTGTAAAGCTTTAAGCTACAGTCCACTTATAAATATTAAGTTTTAGAGAACCTACTTTCTAAAAAGAAAGAAAAAATGTATTCTATCTTATGACTGTATTGAGCAGGAACTTCCAGACACAAACATTTACTACCTCCTGTAGTAACTATATCATTCAAGAGGCATTAATTTGTTAAAGGTTCTAATACAGAAGATGCATCATGCTGCAGTCATAAACAGTCAAATACCCTTTATTATGGAAGTACCACCTTGGAGTGATGAATCTAGTGCTGCCCAGAGAAGATCAGGGTTCAAGAGCTGTTTTACTTTGTTCTGAGGTGTAAGACCCACTTTTTACTGTTATCCTTCCCCAAATACTAAGTTATTGTGACCAAATGAATTTATTAATTACTTGCTGACACTGCACAGATAGCTTTATATTCCTTCACATAGTTTCTGCTATCTCCCAACCACTATCAGGTAAACAAAACCGTAGGACGACTCCTGTAACTGCTGAGACACATTTATTTTATCTTGTGTATAGAACTAGAGAATTATTTCATGAAAATGTTATCAAAGTGGGAGAAAACATGACCCAAAACAGATACATCGACACCTACAGACGGCTTCTGACAACAGTGAGTTAATAATAATGAGTATGACTAGAGCGTGTGACCTCTGCATGCCTGCTAATCAAAGCTGTACAACAATCATTCACATAATAGAAGGCAAGTAAATTTCCCAGAAACAAAAATGGTCAGCACTGTCCAATATGATTCCATCTCCTTTCTTTTTTTCCCACCGTAATCCTTGTACACAGTCTGGGGTAAGTGTTGAATTGACATAAATGTAGTCATTAAAATATATGAATATCACAAAAATAGCAGCTTGTTCTGTCTTGCATTTTACATCCCTGCTGTTTTCACATCAGAAGGCTGCTTTTCCTCTCATATTCTTCTGATCACTTTGGTTTTTAGCAGGTTTAATTCATTGTCTGGCATGTGTTTAGTAGGATTTTGCTGTGTCAGCACAGACTTTGCTTTTGCCCGTCCTGTGATTCCAGTGAATTTGCACTGGATTAGAAGGATGCACCCATGAGTGCAAGGGTTAAGCATTTCCAAAAATAGAAGTCCCATGCCTTAAGTGGCAGTAACACAAACCTGCTGAGCAAACAATAAGCATACAGTTCTTAACCACTTCATAATACTGGGGGAGGAAAACATATGCAGATTGTGATTTTTCTTTGAAAGCCTTTCAATATTATAAAGCCAAAGAACTTACCTAGACTGCTTCTCTATGTTCCCGTCCTCTCTGTCTCTCTCTCTCTCTCTTTCTGTCTCTCACCCTGGGCCTGACTAAGGTAGAGGGTAACACACAGCAACAGGTGCCTTCCCTGCTGGTGCAAAATAGAAACCAATCACAGGAGACCACGACCACTACAGCTTGTGTGCAGAACCTTACTGAAAATTGTTTACCCACTCGAAGTAGAGTTAAGATACATGTATTCACTGCTTGATTCAGTACACACACTGTGAAGTTAGCAAGAGCTCCTTATTTTATTCATTAGGAGTCTTGTATCCCACCCTCATTTACTGATTCATGTTATCTGCTGTCTAATGCAAATAATCACTTCTGAGTACTCCTCGCATTTATTTAATTTTTAAACCTTCAGCAAATTAGTGTAAGGCTTCAGCACCTACATTTTTTTCCTTAACACCTTTCTTCTCAGATCAGATAAGTTCCACAGAACTGTATATATCAATGAAACCCTATCACACAAAGGGAAAAATGTTTAGCCACAAAGTCATAACCACAAGAAGTTGAATGTTGACAAAGCCATCTGTGTCAGAAAAGGTTAAGTAAAGGTACTAAGACCACACAGAAAAGATATACTCATTTGCTGTCTAAAATTTTCTTGATTTTGTTTTCAATTATTGGCTATACGTCCAGAGTTTGCTTTCTTCTGGTCACTTTATTCACTCATTCATTGCATGATACCTGCTCATCTTAGGGTTATGGTAAGCTAGTGCATATCCTGCCAGTTATTAAGTGTAAAGCAAAGAAACTAATCCTGGATGGGACACCAGTCAATTGCAGAATGAACACATTCATTCACACATCATATGCACACCTGCTGGCAAGCTGAAGGACTGCTAATTCACCTATGGCATGTGTTTCAAATGTTAGAGGAAATCACAGCACACAGTAAAAACTAACAGGAACAAAGGAAGGCCATGCAAACTCCTTATAAATGACAACTAAGCTGGGACCAAACTAGAGCACCACAAGCTGCAAGGTAACTTTAACCACTACACACCACTGTGCCATCAGTTCTCCAAGAAAAAGGATTCATGCCACAAATCCTCCATGATAAACATACAGAGTGGGCAGTGCTACACACAAGCTCACAAACTATACTTAACTAAAACTGTTGTGAAGATAAGTCATGCCACAATGGAAATATAAGAAACTGTAAGAGAAAGGATTTCATTTTCCTATTAGCTGCATGTACTGCCCTTCTACAGACTGTCTTAATAATGTTAAGGCTTTGGCAAATGTGTAGGAATGTTTATATTACACAAAGCAAATCTGGTGCTTTTGGTAGGCACCCAGCTTTTTCATATATGTGTACATACACAAGTGTACACATCAGCATACTTACATACAGTCTCACATATTCCTGACTTGTAAACTATACAAACTGTTTGCACAGCTGACATTTCAGACCCCACATCAAGAAGTGCAAATTTTGAAAGCTGGTTTCCTAACTGCATTCGTACTCTACCCTATAAGATATGTCCATATTGCTGATTGGGTTAGTCCTACTGGGCAGGCCCCCACTACACAAAAGAAAACTGTTGGAAAAGTGTTTAGTGTAACAACATTAGAGGTAAGATGAACAAGTAACTACTTCACAGTAATTTATATAAAGAGCAAAAAAAAGTGTCACAACAGTTGCACAGAGCTGCTGTGTTCTAGGACATAATGCTATGAATAATAAATGAGATATTTGTGCAGCATATCACAGACAGATGTTTCTGGTACACACACGCATCTAATAAAACACTTTAAAAAAATGCTTAAATCTAAAACACTTGCTTCTAAACATATATCATCTTGGAGGAAAGTATAATTGTATAGGTAACTTATTATAATGGTAGATGTCCGAATAGATTATTGTTGCAAATTTCTTAACATCTGAGACTTTCCACACTAAGATCCTGTCCATCCAGCTACCATTATAAACAACTGAAGATCCTTCTTCTGTAAGGCATACAGCCAACCTAAGCAAGCTGCAGAATAAACATCCGCTCCATTTTCAGAGCTTTCTTGTCTTTTGACACTATTACCCACTCTGGCATAATAGATAAACTCTCCCAGCTAGCCATCCATCTGTATGTTACCAGATGGGTAGCTAACTGGCTCACTGATAGAACCCACTCAGTCAAAGTAGTAGACCCATAATGAGCTGTGTACCCCAAGGATCGGTCTTGGGGCCTCTACTGTTAGAGTTATACTTTTCTGAGGTGCAAGCCAAAACCAGTGTTCTGTGGCTGACCAAGTTTGCAGATGACTGCAAGATGGGTGCTGTCTGCATCCTCCAAGAGGGCCTTACCCCAATTAATGACTGGTGCCAGAAGCATGGCCTCAAACTGAATGCTAAGAAATGCATAGTTATCCCCTCTGAGAAAGATGTCATCCCCCCTAATTATCACATTAATAACAATGTACTAAGCATGCAATCAGTCGTGAGGGACTTGGGCACCCAGGTTGATAGCAACCTGACTTTTGATCACCAAGTTGCCTCTGTTGTACAGAAGGCTTTCTACATGGCCCACCTCATAAAAATGGGTATGTCATCCAGGAACAAGGAGGTCATAACATCCCTGTACTCCTCCCTTATCAAACGCATTATCAAGTACAATGTCCCCTTCGGCATGTACCTTGCCAAGCACATGCAGCAGATGGAGAGACCACAAAGGTTCCTGACCAGGAAAATCCAGGGTCTCAAACACCTATCCTATACAGATAGGCTAAAAGTCCTGTCCCTCTACTCAGTCTCATACAGACTGCTCAGAGGTGATCTGTGTCTGGCATACAAATCCATTTCAGACCCAGCCTTGATGGAGTTGCTGCATATCTGTAAGAGAAACTCCATTCGCACAACCCGCACGCAAGGCCTTAACCTGATTTGTGACATTAATAGAACTTGCTGGCAGGATAGATTTGTGTCCCAAAGACTCCCCCATCTGTGGAATAGACTCCATCTCCATGTCAAGCAGAGTACCTCTCTATCCCTCTTTAATAGGAACCTGGATGACTTCATGGAAAACAGAAAATATACTCCTGGGATCCCACCTGTCTTCATGCTGGACAGAGGAAACAGGTGCTGACCTTGACGGAACATGGGCGAAATTCTTGTTTAGGCTTATAAGGGCTTCCGGACCAATAGCCTTGTATCATCCTATGAACCAATAAAGAAAGGGTTTGAGTAGGGCACCATAATAACTTATTGGAGAAAGGTTAAAATCCTGAGATAAAAATATTAAATGCAGGGTAACATTTGAGAACACAGGAAGTTTAGGGTGGGGAAAGGAAAGCTGTTAGTGAATATCCTGCTGTAGTTATAAAGTATAACTTCAAATGTATACCCATAGAGGGTACAGAGAAAGAGGGTATCGGTACTGCAACAGTGATCTACTCAAACATCTACCCTTATGGTATATTACCTAAACAACTGTAAAATTGTTTCAGTAGATCACTGTTGCAATATTCTTTTCTTCCAGAGCTTGATCAGATTTTGTGGAGGAAGGGAGCACTTCCTCCAAACTTAATATGTCCCAAAGGACAGCCTTATCAAATTCTGCTCTTGCTCTAGGCTGAATATCCAATACGTAATGTTTAGTGGAGATGTGGATTGCGGACAGTGTCTGCTTTGAGAATGGTTTTAGAGTACATCCCTTACACAAGGCCCTGAAATAGCTACTGTTCTGGAAGAGTGGATTTTATCTATTCCAGACAACTGCTTGTCATGATTTATTGTATAACAGAAGACAGCTGCATTGCAAATCCATTTTGGAAATAGTTTGCTTAGACACTGGTAAGCCTATTTTTTTCCCAGCAAAAAATACAAACAATAGGTTAGGTTGGAAAATGATAGGGGTCCGACTGGAGAGATGATAAGTCAGCAAGCAAAGGTGAGTAGTATTGCTGGAATTGAAATCATCCTCAAGTCCTGGTGAGTACCATCACAAGGCGGACCCCGTTTTTCACAAAATCTCACCAAGACAACACTGACATACAGATTGTATTTTATATAGCATATATCATGGACAGAAGTAGGTTTAAAAAATAAAGATAGCTGGGTGCACAAGACCCAAGATAAAAAAGTGCCCTGGTAGACGCACTGGTGCCAGGATGGAAAAAAATGACAGTGCAGAATCCTCAAGACACAGAAACATTCCTACAATGGGGCTAGGCCAGGCCAGGGGGGAGGATGACCCCCCCCCCCCTGTTGTAGAAGGAATTAGCAGTCCACAAAATCACAAAAACTGATATGCAAAAAAATGCCATAAAGACAATAGACTGGACTTTTGAAGATAAAGAAATCATGTATTCTTGCTATCATGCAAGAAGCCCAGAATTTCCAGACAGAAGATATACAAAAAGATTAAGAAAGACATTACAGGAAAGAAAAATACTTCCACAAGAAAAACTGTCAGAAGTTTCAAATAAAAATTTGTGTTCATTAATAGAACATATTTATGAAACACATTTTACAGACCAAGAAACCTTGGGCTGTTTAGAAAAAGAAGTGACTTTTGAAACATATAAAAAAGAAACATGGACATCAGAAAGAAAGAGAAATCTAATATGGTGTAATATTTATGCAAAGGGCAAAGTCAAATTAATCAACACAAAAAAGGCAGCCCCAAAGACATTCAATGAGAAATACAGGCAAAGGCATCCAGCTATGGAAAATTTCACAATAAAAAAACATAAGATCACAAAGATGGAATGTAGAACAGAAGATTAGTAAAGCAGAAGTAAAAAAAAATAGAAGTTGAAGTTATGGAATACTTGTGTAGTGAAGGATTTAGTGTAGAAACTCTAACACAGCTTACATTACAGCATGATGGAACAACGAGTCCTCAAAGTAAAGAGAAATAGGAGGAGCAGGAGACATCCAAGGAAGAAATATGGACATGGGAAAGAAAAAGAGATTTAATATAGGGCAATAGTTATGTAAAGAAGAAAGCAAAACTAATCATTACAAAAGGAGCAGCACTAAAGATATTTCAAGAGAAATATAGGCAAAGGCATCCAGAAATGGAAAATGTTATAATATAAAAAAAAAATAAGAAAACAAAGAGGAAAAGTAGAAAAGAGGATTAGTAATGGAGAAGAGATAGAAACCAAGGCTATAGATTACCTGCGAAGTGAGGGATTTAGTGTAGAAAATCTAACTCTGATAACATCACAGCAGGATTGAGGAATGGATCACCAAATTAAGGAGACACCAGTGGAGCAGGAAGCACCTGATCAGTTGCCATATGATGGTACTTTAGAGCCTTCCATAGGAAAAAAGTACAAACGTTCAGTTAGAGTTGTACAGTAAGGGAAGGAACAGGAAATTGTGGCAACTCTTGACGCAGTCAATATTGTGGAGTGATAGGCCAGTGAGGATGAAACTGAAGAGAATGTGGAACAGGAAGATACTTTGGAACTTTCTATAGAATGCCCACAGGAAATGGAGAATAAAGAATGGGCCCTCAGTTTAGAAGAAAATGATCTAAGAGAAGAGTTTGACTTAATATTGATGGGCAGACATTAAGATCAATGAAAGAAACAGACTACAGAAAGTCAATAAATACCAAAAGGTTAGACGTTTGATACAACAAATGAACACAATAATTAGGACTGTTTATAGAGATTCATGAGATATAACAAAAGTAAACAGGATATATTACTGTACAGCTAAATTAATAACAGATAACATTTTACCACAAAAAACACAGGATTGTAAGGGAAAGGAAGGTGAGAAATCAAATGCCATTATGGAAGTATCAAATAGAGAAAACTATAAAATAATTAAGACAAGAAGTGTCACTATTAGAAGAGTATAGAAGAAGGAACAGATCAACAAAAATACTCAGAAAGACAGACGTGATAAAATCAATGCGCAGTATCAGAACACATCAGGATCTATTGTGCACTATCGCAAATAATAAACTAAAAATCTCAGCACAGGCAGAAGAACTCAGAAGATTGTCATAGGAAGTTACTAGGCTATTGGCCCTGACTCCCTTACAAGCCTAGCCAAGAATTTAGCCCATGTTCTGACAAGTCAGCATCCGATGCACCTGTCTAGCAGGGACACAGGTGGAATCCCAGGGGTGTATTTTCTGTTCCCCATCCAGTTATCCAGGTTGTGCGTAAAAAGGGTTAATGAGGTACTCTGCTTGACATGGAGAGGGAGTCTACTCCCCAGAAGGGGGAGTCTCTGGAACAAATCTGTCCCTCCAACAAGTCCTATTGATGTTACAGACCAGGTTGAGGTTGTGCGTGCAGGTTACTTGAGTAGAGCTAGATCTGATGACCCAAAAAAGTTTTACAGAGAATTGGGACACAAGGCAAAAGGAATTGAAATACCACCAAAAAAAGAAGAAATAGGTACATTTTGGAGAAACCTCTATGAAGATCCTGTGGAACATAACAAAGACGGTAAATGGATAGAAGACGTAAAAGAATGAATAAGAAGTTCAAATGTACAGGATATAAAATGGGATGAAGTAACAGCCAGAGAGACTGAAACAAAGTTAAGAAAAGCTCATAATTGGAAAACATTTTTACATGAAGATTTCGCCATGAGTAAGAACTATTTGCATTTGGAGACTGAATAGACACCAGCCTGGTTAAAAACAGGAAAAACGCTACTCCTACTTAAGAGTGAACCTGCAAGCTGCCCTAAAAATTATAGGCCAATAACTTGACTTCCGGCGATATACAAGCTATACACTGGAATTGATGCTGACAGTTTATAGTCATCTAGAAGAAAACTCAATCATGGCAATAGAACAAAAGAGTAATAAAATAAACTCATATGGAACAAAGGATAATTTGTTGATAAATAAAGCCATAATGGAGAACTGTAAAAAAGGGGAAGAATTTAAGTATGGTATGGATAGACTACAAAAAAGCATTTGACAGTATCCCACATTCATGGATAAAAGCGTGCTTAAAGATGTATAACATACACCCTACAGAGATTGATTACATTATAGCAACCATGAAACAGTGGCAAACCACTTTGCATTTAAGCCATGATCAAGGACAAATTATTATTCCAGGGATAAAAATCCAAAGGTAAATATTGCAGGGTGACTCTCATGCCTGCTCTTTTGTCCTGCCATTAATCCATTAAGCTGTCTACTTAACAGATTAGGTCATAGTTAAAATCTGGCAGAAACGAGGGCAATGTGGAATAAAGACACCCAGAAAGTTCCAGTAGTAGTAGCAGGAGCAACTGGTCTTATAAAAAAAAAGAATTTACAATCATACTTAGATATGTTACCAATACATGAAACTCATTACTGGGCACACTGCGGGTGCTGCGAAAAGCACTTTCTGATGAAGCCCACATTCAGTGGGTGAAAGCGCTAAACTTTTTTTATTGTATTTGTGGATGTTGACATTAAAAGAAGATTTTTTATGTCAACGTATCGTGCCATTTTGAATTTGTTGGCGTTTTGGTCCTGAGTGGTTTCATTGCTTCCTAGGAGTTCATGGACTTTGGCGTTCTTGTGGTTGTGCTTTAGCAAGTTGTTGGTTGACTGAACGCTCCATCATTTCTGAACTTTAACCTTACTTTGACTTGGGAATGGGGTCCATTCTCATCATGGTATCATAAATCGAAAAGACTTGGAGAAATTAAAAAAAAAACAGATCCATTTGGAAATAGCTTGCTTAGACACTGGTAAGCCTATTTTCTTTCCAGCAAAAACACATACAATAGGTCAGATTTTCTCAGGTCTGCCTTTTTTAATAAAATCTGATCTATCTATGAATATCTACACAATGTAGAATTCTTTCTCACTTGTTCTGAGGGTTTCAGAAAACACTTTAGGCATGAAAGAAGGATTGTTTTGAAGGCTTACTCCAGCCTTATAAAAAAAAAAGAGGAATGCACAAAGAGGTCTATACATCAGGAACTCATTTAGCTGAAAGCAGTTTTCCAGGTCAAAAACTTCAAAGATTTAGTAGCTGGCTCAGAAGGAGGAAGAGCTAGCTTTTCTAATACATAAGCTCAAGTCCCAAGGAGGGCCACTTTCTTCCTTGGAGGTTTACCATGGAGAATGAGAAACAGTTTGATTTGATTAGAGTTAGATAAAAGAGGATCCACTGACAAACAATCAGAAATACCTGAAAGCAGTATCTTGATAGAAGAGTACAATAAGCCATATCTAACCATCTTAGAGATCCTGAAGGACCAGGGATGAACCTGCTGTATTGGGGTTATGTCTTCTATTTTGATACCAGATAGAAACTCTTTTCCACTTGCACGTATAAGACATTCCGGTGTTAGGTTTTTTCATCCTCTCTAAGCATCTGCAACATATCCTGAGAGAACTGATGCCTGAAAGGAATTAAAATCCTTTCATCCATACAGTGAGATTCAGAGTCTCAGTGATGCCTTGTCCTGAATATGTAAATCCAGCAAGAGGTGAAGAAGAGTACGGTAATGATCCTTGGCCAATTCATTAAGAAGCAAGAATCAATGCTGCCTGTATTCAATAATACACCCCATTCTAAAAATATCATTTTATGACAAGAAACATCTGATACTGTTAACATTTCCAGCATTTTTAGAAAGCAAAAATGCATTAAAAATATTTAAAAATGCAAAATTTTCTGGATGGAAGTGTTTCTCCTGTAGGGACTTACTAATCAGAAATTAGGCCTGTAAGTGTTGCTCCTGTAAAGCTTCAGAGCTGTTTTTCCTTACGGTGGCAAGAAAGTACTGTAATTGTCTACATTCTGACTACTGATTTCCCCTCCAATCCACCAATCAGCAGTCAAAGTATATGTATGGCAGCGAGCTACAGCTTTTTGAAAACTGTCCAATTGTTGTATTCTTGGCAGGATACAACCCAAACAGCCAAAGGCTACTTCAGCAGTGAATGATGAAAATCCATGAGAACAGCCGACACCATAAACCTCAGGGCTTTTCGTAGTTCTCTGGCTGAGACAGACTTCGACAGACTTCTATTTTGCCAGATTTAGAAAGTAGCTTTGTGCATGCTACTCTTTTGAATGGTTTGAAAAATGTTATCTGTAATGAAAAAAGAAGTTATGTCTTACCATAACGTTCCATTTGTGTTGTTCATCTTCTTTCATTCATCACTAATGGGTTCGGTTCTGAGCCATCGAAACAGAGTCGGCCTTTTTATCAAGCTCGTGCCAGCCAAAAAAACTCTCGAGCTAAGTCTCTACTCAGAATGCCCTTCTCCCTGTTACCTCAGATCGAGTTTGCTAGAGAAAAGGAAGTAAAGCTGAGGCCACTTCTGCACAAATACCCTAAGGCATTACTTAGACCCAAAGCATCCCCCAGAAGCCTTTGGAGGGTGAAGGAGGGTGAGAAGTGATGAATGAAAGAAGATGAACAACACAGATGGAACATTATGGTAAGACATAACTTCTTTATCTGATGTTGTTAATCTTCTTTCCATTCATCACTGATGGGACAGAATCCCAAGCTACCCTGAGGTCCACGGGTGGTCCTTATGGAAGAACATTCCTCAGTACCACTGAGCCAAAGGCAGCTCTCCCTCTGGAGACCAAATCCAATTTGCAATGATTGATAAAAGTATGAGACTTAGGCCATGTAGCTGCTGCGTAGATGTCATCCATGGAAGCCCTGGAATGGAATGCTATAGATGTTGCCATATATCTAGTAGAGTGAGCTTTAACTTTCAGCATAAGTTCATTATTGAGGAAATAGATGAAACGTATACAGTTTCTTAGCCATCTTGATAATGTAACCTTGGAAACAGCCTCTCCCATTTTGGGCCCAGAAAAGGAGAAGAAAAGCTGTTCAGATTACGGATCGGTTTGGTCCTGTCTAGGTAAAATCTCAATTGTCTATGCACGTCTAAGGAGTGAAGGCAATACTCTCCTCTATTGGCAAAATTCTGAAAAAACACTGGCAGATCAATGGTCTGGTTAATGAAAAATTCAGAAACAACTTTGGGAAGAAAGGATGGATTCATCTGAAGTGATATTCTGTCTTTATGAAAAAACAGATACGGCCTCTTGATACACAATGCCTGCAGCTCTGAGACTCTTCTGGCAGAGGTAATGGCTACCAAGGACAAGGATTTCCAAGACAAAAACTTAAGGTCACACTTCACAGCAGGTTCAAAAGGTTTTTGAGTCAGAGAATGAAGAACTAAAGTGAGGTTCCATGGTTCCATGAGCTGTCTAATAGGAGGCCTGATATAAGAGGTCCACTTGAGGAAAGCCTTACAAAGGTGTAAAGAGATAAGAGGGGTGCCATCTATACCATTGTGGAAATTGGAAATTGCCAATAGATGTACTTGTACAGTAGAGGCAGAGGCTCCATTATCAAAAAACTTAGCCAAGTACTGAAGCACTGCAGTAACTGGAGCCAAATACTGGTCTAGCATGTTATCCTTGGACCAGATGGAGAACCTTTTCCATTTATCCTGATATAGTCTTCTGGTGGATGGTTTGTGAGAGGCCAGAATGATGTCTTGAACAGGTGAGGAAAGATTAGCTTGCTTGGCGACTACTGGAAGTGGAGAAACCAAGCTGTCAGCTTGGACAGATTTAGGTGACTCAACCCTTGGGGGTGAGAAATCAGATCTGGTAGAGGGTTCAGAATTCACAGCAGGTATACTAGGTGAGGCCGAAGGAATGGGAACCAAACTTGAAACCAGAATGGGGCTATGAGGATCACCTTGCATCTCAACCAAAGAGCTTTCTTTAGAAATTCTGGGATCAGAGGGATGGGAGGATACACGTAAAGAAGTCCCATGGGCCAAAAGTGGATCAGAGCGTCCCCCAGTGGCTCCCCCACAGGGGGAAATAGGGCGAAATAGCTGCTGCACTTGTTGTTTGATGGGGAGGTGAAAAGATCACAGCAAGGTTGGTCCCAGTGGCTGAATATTGCTGACGCCACCTTGGGGTTGAGGGACCACTCGTGAGGCATGAGAATGCACCTGCTCAACTTGTCTGCAATCACGTTGGAGCTCCCGGGATATGTGTTGCCATCAGAAAGCGGTTGGAAGCTATCGCCCACTGCCAAATTCTCATGGCTACTCAACATAGGGGGTAGGACTTGGTTCCTCCTTGCTTGTTGATATACCAGACCACTGACATATTATCTGATTGAATTGCAATTGTCCCTGAAGGGAGAGCCAAATGGAAGGCCTGCAATGCTAACAGCACAGCTCTCAGTCCCAGAATACTGCTATGCAGGTGGGCCTCTGAGGTGGACCATGTGCCTTGGAGAGTCTTTCCCTGGAAATGCCCCCCCCCCCCCCCAATCAGGGAAGCATCCATGGTCACAATGGCTGTGGGCTGAGGAGATTGAAATTTACGACTCCAAAGTTCTACATCTGGCCTCATCCACCAAAGCAGGTCATGCTTGCAGAAGTTGGTTATTTGTCTCTGGTAACCGAGGGGGTGATAGTTTGGGAACCATTGACATAGAAGGAGCCATTTCAGAATCCGCATATGTAGCTTTGCTAGAGGCAATACTGGGATTGACGCTGCTATAGAACCTAGGGCCTGAAGAACTTCCATTGTAGGGACTCTTGTTTGAGAGAGTATCACCCAGAGTTGAAGCGTCAATTAATGGAGTCTATGAATCGGGAGTGATACCAGACAGGACTGAGTATTGAACACTGCTCCAATTAACTCTATTTGTTGTGTAGGGGCAAGGTTTGATTTCTCCCAATGTATCGGTATTCCCAACAATTTTGCCAGAGAGAGAGTATAATGCAGTGCTGTTACTAGAAGATGCTCGGTGGGAGCAGTACGAAGCCAGTCATCCAGATATGGAAAATCTGGAATCCTTTTAGTCTCAAGTGAGCTGTGATCACTGCCATGCATTTTGTGAACACTTTGGGGGCTGTAGAGAGACTGAACGGTAGGGCGCGGAATTGGTAATGACTCGCCCCTAGCCGGAAGCGAGGCAAACTCCTGGAGTGTTTGTCCATCTTGATGTGGTAATACGCATCCCGTGGATCTACAGAGCACATCCAACTGCCTTCTGTTAAAAAGGGGAGAATGGACTGAACAGTGACCATCTGGAATTTGGTTTGGGTGACAGACTTGTTTAAGCTGCTGAGATCCAAAATAGGTCTCCAGTCCCCTGCCTTTTTTGGCACCAAAAAGAATCTTGAGTAAAATCCGGATCTGTGCTGGTCTGGTGGAACTGGCTGGATGACTCTGTTTTTGAGACAGCTTTATAATCTCTGAAGCTGAAGCTTCTCTTTGACTGGGTGGAACGTTGGGAAGTTTTCTTGGAAAACGTGGCTGACAAGAAAGGGGAATGGTGTAACTTCTGGTGATGATACTCTGCACCCAATGATCGGTGATAGATTGCCAGGCAGCTTGGTGCAGAGAAAAACGACTTCTAACTGCTCCCAGAGGTTAGCAATCAGGCTGCTCCTGAGGAGCTCTGATAAGGCTGTCCAGAGAAAGAGTCCTTGGAGCCTTGGTTACGAGGACCCCCTCTACCTCTTTATGGGCGTCTTCTGAAATTGTTACCCCCCTCTGCCTCTGGGGGTATCATCACCACATGCAGCATGGAAAGGACCCTGAGATTTCTTATGCCACATTTTTCCACTCCTCTGATTCCTGGAGAATGTATGTTGAGGGTTGGAAAACCACTGGCCTACAGCAGACAGGGTCTTTCCTTATTGCTTGCACCTGGCTAATGTGTCCTTCACTTTGGAGCCAAAAAGGGATGAAGCTTCGATGGGAGCATTCAGAAAGGAAGACTTGAAGGGATCTGTGAGGTCACAAATGCGCATCCAGGCATGACACCTCATAACAATGCCCAAACCCGCTGCTCTAGCTGCCCCTTCGGTCGCATGTGACAGCAACCTCAAGGACGAGTTGGATATTGATTCCAGGGTTGCAAGCTGTGAGGCCACTTTGTCCCTGATCTCGTCAGGCAACTGTCCTGCAAGTTTCCCAGAGTGTTTGGAGATCAAGTCCCTCTGGAGCCTCGCAAAATGTGCCAAATAATTCAGGGACCATACAGCAAAGGTTCCTGATGCAAAAACACGCTTCCCAAGTCTGTTCACTGCCCGGGACTCCCTGTTGGGTGGATGGACAGTGGGACTTTCCTCAGCAAAGTCCTTTTTTGTGGCCGCCGCCAGCACCATAGCATCAACTGGTAACCTGTTGGACCAATGCGGGCTCTCATCAGGCAGGGAAAGAATTTTGTCTGGTCTCCGTGGGATCACCTCAATGGAATCAGGGTTCTTCCAAGCCTGCTGCATGATGAGTTGGGTGAGCCCGTCAGCAGGTGGGGTCACCCAAGAGGTAGAAGGCCGGTAGCAAAAAGCCTGCAGGAACACGGACTCCTCAGATGAAGGGTTGGAGGGCTTCCAGTCACCTGTCTGCTTCAACATTTCCAGGATGTCTCCGAAGGCGACATCATCAGGAGGTGAACTTGGGGACCCTTCACCATCATCGTAATCTGTGTCTAACATTAAGGACTCCTCAGGCAAGTCCATGTGCTTCCTCTTGCACATCTTATTTTGAGGGGGCTCCTCAGTGTGGGTCTCTGAGAAGGACTCGGAAGCATGGGGACTCTGAACAGAGGTGTCCTGCGGCTTCTCTGCCCGGTGTCCTAGGGGTGGTCTGTGACAGCTGTAGCTCAGGGGGTGAGAACTGGGGTTCCGACATCAAAGGAGTGCCAGAAGCAAGAGCCCTCTCCATCACACGGAAGGCAGGCCCACCTGAAGAGGGATGGGAGCCCAGAACTGAGAACAACAACCTTGGGACCAGGGTCACACCCTGCTCCAATGAACCTGCTCCCATGGATGGAGCCTCAAGCAGGATCGGCGCAGATGTGGCTATCATTGCCGAGGATGGAACCGAGGAGGGAGGCGGCTCCGTACCCCAGGCCAACTTGCCCGTCTCCCCCGATCCCCAGATTGAGGAAGGACCGGTTCAGCGAGAACCAAAGACCAAAGGGACAAACTCAGAGCCGGAGTGAGATGCACCAAAGGTGCTGAGATGATGGATTCCAAGAAGGATGTCAGAGCAGAAGGCTTCGGAACCGAGATGGTCGAAGGAGGAGTGTAAGATGGAGTCCATGGATAAGGCAACCCAAGTCCTGCAGGTGGATGGGTCGTAGAAAGAGAGGGGATCCCCCTGGCTAACAACAGCTTGTCTGCAAGACCCACCACTTCATGTTCTGACAGGCTCCTGGTGGATCTAGTGGATATTGCGGATGGAGAGTCAGGATGTTCGATGAAGGGGCTATACGCTTGACTCAGAAATGGATCTATGCAAGAGGAGTATCAGGTCCGTGGTGCAAGGTCTGCCAGCACCGAAGTCTCTAGTTTCGAGAGTGGGAGTAGAGGGGTCAAATCTAGTAAGGTCGGTACAATGCTAAGTGCCGAATTGGCACTCAGAGCAGAAAGGGTCGGTTCGAAAAATGGAAGCTAATGGAGTAGTCAAAGGTGTGCCCTGAGCCGAAGTGGCTACAGGTGCCGAAGTTGAAATAGGTGAAGTAAGGTCTATGATTGGTGCCGGAGGCAGGACTAGTGCCGAAACAGGCGCCGTTATTGAAGGTTTTGAGATGGTTGGAGCCGAGGAAGATGGAGCCGTAGTGACAGATTTATGCTCCGAAGATAACTTTGGGACCTTTGATTTCCCAGACTTCCTCTGATCACCTGATGGTGAAGAAGGAACAGAGTGGGATCTCTTTTTGTCCCTAGTAGGAGGGGTTGAGACCTCCATCGTAGAAATGGCCTCTGAGAAGGGAGACTTGAGTGACCCTTTCAGAATGAGTTTACTTTTGCCCTCATTAAGTGCGGAGGCTGCACCAAAAGATGGAGCACTCCCAAACAATATACACAGTCATCATGGGAATCACTATTAGGTAACTTGCCCTTACATGAAGTACAATGCTTAAAACCTGAAGTACCCTTCTTATCCAACATCTTGATAGAAGAGACACCACAGGCAAACTGTATAATTCACCTAGAATAAAGTCAACTCCTTTCAAAAAAAATCACAACAATAACAATACACCAGTATGTAGAGAAAGAACGGAAACAGCTGAATACAAGTCAAAGCTAATAGGTTAAACAGGAGAGACAATACCCACTATGGTATTAAGAAATACCACAAGGGTAACGGAGGAAAGGCCGTACGAACAATGGTATTTGAAAGTTTACCAACTGTAACAATGGTAGAGAGGAAAAACAAGGTTAAACAGAAGAAAAGACACTGGAAATACTAATCGCTTAATAAAATAAGACGATATCCAAAATTTTTCACACAAATATTCAAAAAATTTCCACTTAGCTGAGAGCTTGGCTGAAACTTGGCTTTACGGCTACGTGGTAAACGAGATTTGAGGTAACAGGGAGAAGGGCATTCTAGGTAGAGACTTTGCTTTAGAGTTTTTTTTGGCTGGCACAAATTTGGTAAAAAGGTAGACTCGGTTCCGAGCCCATCAGTGATGACTGGAAAGAAGATTAACAACATAAGATTATGTATTAGACAACTTAGGAAGACCATTCTGGAAGAAGGGAATAGAATGGCTTTCTTTAGATCAAGACTGAATAGTAGATTCTAAATAAGATTCACACAGAGCAACAAAGCATCTGCATCAATTAGCTACAAGTTGCTTGAATTAGGCAACTGTCCATTTAAGGATGGATATGAATTCCATGGAGCCTGCAAAAGGCTATAACCAGGCAAGACACTTTGTGAATGTCCAAGGTGATGTACCAAACTGCAGGTTAAAGAACTAAACTAACAATGCATGCTCATAAACAGTCTTAAATATTTTCTGTGACTCTTGTGGATAGCAATGGGCAAGTAAGCATTTTTTAAATCCAGACTGACCCATATAGCATCCGGGTGCAGATGAGGCAGAAGAGTTTGGAGGGTGAACATTCTGAAGCGAGGACCTCTCATAAAGGAGTTCATTCTGGATAGGTCTAGAATGGGCTTCCAGTCTGCTTCTTTCTTGAGGACTAGAAAAGTCTTGAATGAAATGCCCCCCCGGTATTGAGACACTTACTCTATCAGTTTGTAATCCCACTGAAGATTGCAAACTCTTTTTATGAAGCTTAACACCCAGGAGCCTGAAGTGATTGTTTCCCATAATAGGAGGCAAAGAGCAAGTTTGCTAACAATTCTGGGAGAAGGGGATAATTGGCTGTGGTGAGGAAGAAGAGGAAGGAGGGTGGAAAGCTATAGTCACAGCTGATCTCTATTACTGTTGTTGCAACAGAAGCCAGTCTGCTTGTTCTTAGAATTCCCTTGCTATATTTTTATACATTTGCTTTCTAAAGAACCTGATTTTGCAGGTAGTTTTGCTCATGTCTGGGTACTGGAGAAAGAAAAAACTGTTTTGCCCCTTGCATCACTTTAGCTCTCTCTCTCTCTCTTCCATCTTTTTAAAAATGTTCAAATGTGAAGCCCCTCCAGACGAGCATTCAGAAAGTAAGCCTTGATGTTTTCTTGGGTAGGTCAAAGCCTTAACCATGCATGCTGCATCAGTGGCATCATCTCCACCTTGTTTGGAATGCTTAGCAACTTGAGAGGCATATTATCTAATATAGCTAGAACAAACTTAATTACACGTGTCTGACAATTAATAGCCCTAAATGATAGTGACTAAGACAAGAGACAGTGGTGGGACAATAAAAATTATTTTGGTGGGACTCAGTCACCAAGAAGATTAAGTTTTGACAACAGATAAAGGAGACAGCACATTACCGTGAAACCAATCTCTTGGATTAGACTTAGTAAGACAAGGGAGAAGATGATTAAAGCTGTCATTAAGGTGAAGGATTAACACTTACTGTAAAGCATAGTGGCACTGATGATGTTTCAAAGGACACAGTGACATCAAGTAAGGCCAGGGAGGTGGTAGAAAATATGTTGGTCAGTACAGAACATTCTCATAAGTACTATATATGCCTGCAGGCAGCATACTGAAAAAGGAGTGAATTATGGGATAATGACAGACTGTAGCAATGAAGAGACCAAAAGGAAGAGGATGGAAGAGACCTGGCAGAGATACCAGCTCTATGTTAGGGTCAGACTCCATTTAGCCCAGAAGGGATAGAGGTTCTGAGAACTGGGATGAAAGAGTAGGTCTCCATGATCATTCCTTTAAGTTAAGATGGAGGGGGAAGGGAGATTCACAGAAATGGATATGAAGATACATACTTGTACATTTGGCAAAATTAGAAAATGGGCACAAAAAATAGCAGATGAACAAATCAGGATGACTTGGGGTATAGAGAGGTGTTGCTACTGTGCTAAGTAAGAAGTCTGAAAAGGAAGATGGAAAAGTTGCTAGGAGTCATGCAGAAGAAGAAACTGGATACTTACAGAATGTCAGAAACATAGGCCAGTAACAACAAAGGGAGGAATATGGAAGCTTTAGGGTATATGCTGTAAAGAAATGACTGATGAAAAATGTGAGTGTATCAATCTATTTATTTGCTGACTGACTGAATAATTGTTAAAATTAAGTTTATTCTGATCCATTATAGTTCCATTTCTGCAAAAGCCAAATTCAAAGTCTTAAAAAATACACTAATGCAAAAACACCACTAATATTTGATCAACAAATAAGTCAGAGATAGTACTGAAGTAAAGTACAGATGCAATACAGCCCCACCAACATTTCAAGAGAAGGATGACATATTGAGGGACAAAGTAAAGGAGTTGGGTAGAGGGGGCATGAGGGCATACTTATGGAAAATCTAAACCTACAAGGAGTAGGCATGGAAATTTTGAGCTCCAAAGTAAGATGTTTGGGATGTAACTGAGGTCTTGGACAGATTGGATTCATCAGCCACTGCAGGACTGTACCAGAAAAGGTAGAATTCTGGATGTGGTCCTAACCAAGGCACAGCAGGTTGTGAAATGTCCAGGCAAAGGTGCATTTGGCCAACACAGATCATACAATTGTGTGGTTTGAAGTGTAAGTACAGGGGAAGAAATCAAACAGAAATATAACGGTTTGGGATTTCAAGGAGAGAAGGAGAATTATGCTGCGCTGGAGGAGTGAGTGAAAATGACATTATGCAACTGTAGACAAATTCAGGTGGGAGAATAGGAATGGGTCAGGGACAGAGTACACAGTGCTATGGGTAAGCATCTGAGAAAAAATACTGCAATGCAAAATGAGGACAAAGTCAATACATCTACATAACAATGTGAGGTTAATAATCAGGACAAAAACCCAGTAAAGGCTAGGTTGGAAGATAGCTGGGGAAGGAGTAACAAGACATTACAAGGAGTCAAGAAGAATGGCAAGAAACAAGCACGTCAAAAGGAAAGTGGCAGAATGGGTTAAGAATACCACGCAAAGGAGGACGTGAGGGGCAGTCTTGTCCAGACTAAAAAAGGATGTAGTGGAGTTTGTGGAATATGGAAAATGCAGAGGTATTGAATAAATGCTTTACATTGGTATTCAAGCTGGAACAAGAGGGAAAGGGCACCATACTGGTGAGGGAGATAAGGCAGAGAGGGACAGCAGTGGATGTTCACTACAACAGCAAGAGAGGATATGGAGAGGAAATTCCCTGCTCTAAAGAGGAATGAGGCACAGAGATCCTAAGGGCTGCCTTCCAAGATTTTCCGGATTATGGACAGACTGCTGGTGGATACTTTGGCAGAGATATTCAGCAGAATAGTGACCAGTTTCACAAGTGTCTGAGGACTGGAAGATGGCAACAGTGTATCCTTTACACAAGATGAAGCAGGAAAAAATTGTTGGTGTTACAGGCCATTTTTCTTAAGAAATGTAGCACAGAAAGCCATGGAGAGAATTTTGAGGGAGAGGCTGGTTGCTTTTCTACAGGATATAAGTACCTAGGATCACCTAAGATGGCTGACAGCTAGGAAGCACACACTTCAGCCTGCTCTCAATAGTCAGTTCTAATCTAATTAAATCACTCGCTACCACTGCATCAAACCCTAAAAGAAAAGAATAATAAAGTAAGGGAAAAATAAACTCTCACATACCTGCTGCTTATTTTTTTAATTCGAAGCAAGAATAAGCCAGAACATTATCTTCTACAACAGTGGTAATAGTGGTGACTCCGTTTACATGTGCTTGGGCCTGCCAGCCTTGAAACAACAGCCTAGACAAGCAAACAATCTGAAGCTCTTATTAAAATGGAACAAATGGAATCACAATCCACTAAAACAAGGCTATTGCTAATCAACTCTCCAGAAAAGGAGATCTCTTCAAAGAGACAGAAAACCAATAAATCACAATCAGAAGCTCCTAAGAAAATCCAGAAAACCAAATCTGACCAGCCATTTACTATGGAAGAATTCAAAGCTGCTCTTTTCCCCCTTCAATCAGAAATGCATGCTTTCTCTACAAAATTAACATAATTCGGAAACAACCTAGACCAAATCATGACAAGAATGGAGCAAAATGAAGCAAAAATAATGAATAATGAAGTTAAAATACAGGAGTTGCAAAAAAATGTATGTGAAAATGACACTTCCATCAAGGACTTGCAACAGAAAATAATAGATCTTGAAGCGAGAACGACACTAAACAATGTCTTAATCAGAGGAATTCCTGAAAATATGATCAACTACAACTCACCAGTATTGCAAAAGAAATCTTTGATATTGTTGTAGAGAATAAGGAGTTATCATAGTCAATTACAACAGAAAGAATCCACAGAGCGTAAGGCAGTCTCAAACATCTGACACTCCCGGACAAGTTTACGCAAGAATCCTCAATGCCTCACATGCCCAATCTATTATTTTCTTTGCTAAAAAGAAAAAAAAGCATCACTTGGAATGGCAATAAAATCTCAATCGCACAAGACCTTCCATTACCAATTAAACAGTCAAGACAAGTTTTATCACCCTTTTGCAACTACCTTTTGAACAAAAATATTAAATTCTAAATGAAGTACCTGGCGATCCTATGTTTCCAACATAACAGTGTCAACTACTCAATTAAAAACATCCAAGAAGCCAAATCAGCTTTTTCCAAAGCGTTTATAGAATTACCGCCAAATCTCGCATGAAGCAATAAACTGAGTTCCAGTTGGCAAAACGGAATTTGCTTTACATAAGAAGTGCACATAGTTCCCGATGAAAAAAAAAAACGAACACCCAAAACCAACTTATTTCAGATATTTACCGAATTCTTTGGCTTGCAGTATCAGTGCTGTCTCGGAATTCCATTCTACAAAATGAGGTAACGCAACACACAATCAGCAAATGCCCTCTGACCCTACAAGCAACGTCCGAGTTAAAAAGCAGGGAGTATAAGAATACAAAGGGTGAAGGTCGCTGGTACTACATAGAATCCAGTATTACACTTGGTCCACACTATGCCCACAATAACAATACTCAGTGCCTATCTTGCCTTAGTTATCCGATAAACGCTACTGGGATCTGCAAACCAATCCATCAGTATGTCACTCTTTTTGAAGACACGTATGGCAGCAATAATAAAGCCTTATGTTCCAACTTTTGGGTATAAAACATATTGCTCCTAAGTCACTGAGGAGCGTAGTATTCGAAACATTTACATTTGATTTTTAATCCTCAATTACTTCAAAAAACCCACAATGCTAAACCAGCTACTTCACCATATCGCTAAGTTTACAGGAGCAACATATAAAAATGTATAAATCTCTATCCCTTACCAGAAGGTAAATTGCCTTCCGTTCAAGACCAGTGATATACACTCGCCTCTCTTAATCAACTCAAATGGGGCTGTTAAGGTAAGCTGGAAGCAAAGTCACATAATTGCTAGATATTAGCTGGAGAAAGAGTATTACTGTATCTCCATTGTTCACTCTGGAAGCCATACAACATTACATGGCAACTTCAATAATATTGTTAAACTCCCTGAACTGTACTGCTTCATGTGAAAATAAATAAGATGTGGATGAGGGAGTGAAAAGGATATGTGAGCAACTAACACAGATTTATCTGTAATCGACAGATGTCCAGTGATTGCCAAACAACAATGAAAATCCAGAAATATTTTAAAGCTGTACAAGGTATCAAAATAAAAAAAGGAAAAAAAGAAAAAAGAAATGTATTAACTTCATAAGTACCCTAAATACCCCAAGCAAGTCTCAAAATGAAAAAGGCTTTGTGTTGCGAACCATCAGTTGCCGTTCTCTTCCTTTTGATGGAGAAATGGGCACCTATAACTCCATCTATACCATGCAAGTTAGATGAATTCCTTCTCTGCAAAGCCACCAAACCATAGAATAATTGTACATTTTTAAGCTTCTACACCAGTTAATGTTTCATAGTATTTAAAGAAATGAAGTATTAACAAGATGTCAGGTGAGGACAGTCCGAAAAATGCAATGTTAAAAGAATGTGCTTAGTATCTGGTACTCCATCTCAGTGACATCTTTGCTCCTTTACTTGATATGGTGTGATGTCTCCTGTACAGAAAGCACAGATGGTCTCCTTCTGATTAGCCCTAATGCTCTTACACCATGGAAACTATCCAACAGTTTTTTTATTGAAGATACAGTACATCTTGTATAAGTAGCTATTTGTAATTTTTAAATCAAATGTTAAACACTAGATAAGGGCTCAGCTACAAAATAATCTATGTTGGTCTTTCTAAGGCTTTTGTTTATTCTATTCCTGCATATGTAAAAATATTATCTTAAACAGTTTAAAGGTTAATCCAATCTTATTTAACTGGGCCAGGTCTTGGCTTACCAGAGCCTTAGCTCAGTTTGGGTTAGAAATGTATTCTAACAGTAAATATGAAAATCTTCACAGTACCTGGTGACTGTGTATATAAGGAATTAAGTACTGATATGTTGTAAATCTAGCAAGTATTGCAAACTCTTACCGCCAAACATACACAAGCTACAACAAATAATTCTCCTTTTGTGACTGATCACTTCACAACGAATTCGGAAAAAATATAGACTGATCCAAGGAGAAAAGCTTAAATTTTATACACAACTTGGATTATATTTTTTTTTTATATTTTTTACTGATATAATCACTAGAATGAAGGGATAAATAAACAAAAGCCCCATTGTATCTGGCCTGGAAATCTAACTAAATGTCAGCAAATTAGGTCAGATTATAGGGTTTTCAGCCTAATATCTGTAATGTAAATGATGATTTGTTCTCTGCTTTCCAATGGTTGATGTACTCAGCACCAAAAACCTGTGTAAAGCTCACGACCAAGGAGCCAAATCATAACACACAAATAAATATGTAACTTGAACATCGGAAAGGGACTTGCATAGGAAAAAAGGTCAGATAACTATGCAGCATCTAAAACTTAACATAACAGTAGGTAACATTGTCACTTAGCTACTTGCTTCTAAATGTTAAGAGTTAACTTTGCAAGAAATATTTCTGGTGCATAAGGTGAAGAACTTCCACACCGAACTTCTAATTTTATTAAACATTCACTTTAAAAGGATTATTAAATATGAGCAAAACATGCTGACCATACGGTCTGTCACTGACTTATAAAGGTTTCTTTTCTCTACAATAGCTTTGTAACTGCGTCGTTGCTAGTGAGACGCACACCCAGCCTAATCAACAACTATGTAAAAATATATGATTGATTTTATGCTATGTGATACAAGGATGTTGCAAAACTAAAATAGTTGCTCAAGTAATAACTTGCAGTCTAAAGAAAATGTATATGTTAATATATACCTTCTACTGTTTTTAATGCAGTACCATATTAACCAAGATCAAGCCAACATAACAACAATACATTTACATTTATAACAAATGTCATATTAACCAGATATAAATACCTGAAATATGGCAATCATTTTTATATGAAACCAAGACAATATAAAATTGCTATCAGAAATATATCTATAAAAATGCCCAAATTGCAGTTAAACTTGATGAGAAAGGCTTAATAAGGATTTATGTTGTACAATAAGATGGGCACACAGTAAATTATTAGACAGCATTGAATTATATGCAGACAAGAACATTAATAGGATAATATTTGTTCTGTTTATGTATCTATGTGTACTGATATATTGGAATTGTAATCTGAGAGAAAAATTGCATGGGATCGAACTTTTAGCTCACTTGAGATACACTAAATGTATTATGCCATCTCTTGAATACATGTTCACATGGATCAAGTCTTATATACAAGAAATTTGTAGAGACAAATGAATTTCAAAATTCTTACATCCCTAACAATAGTGAAGAAATTACACAAAAAATCTTTTTGGTTCCCAAAGCTCACACCAAAGAGCAATTAATATTTACTCGAAATAACATCCAATTCAAAGAGGTTAAGGCAAATACATATAATTACAGTCTCTTCTTTACAGAAGAAATAATATTCTTCTTGTAGTGAGTCTAGGCTGGAATCCTTTAATACAGGATTTGGATATAACTAAACTTATCCTTTAATAAATCATTAATAAAAAAAAAAGAGATAAAAAAGAAAAAAATACATAACTTGGATCATATCTGCAAAACTTAATGTAGGCTATGAAGTTTTTTTTTTTGTGCTGAATAACTGATGGATCTTAGAGTAACAGTAGGATTTTGTATATTAGTTAGGTTTGTAAATATGGTTCTTAAGCCTCTTTCAGATAACAGCAGGTTGTGGTTAGGCATGGGGGGGGGGGTCTGAGGGAGGGGGTTGTCACTCATACACTTTATAGTCACACCTATCGCCTATTAAGAATTACAAAAATATATACCGGAATGACGTTTGCATCCCTCGGTAATGTTAGTTTTCATATATACACAGAATACCAGCAACTAACAATGGGTAAAACAATGCTTTAATGGTATCACTGGAATCTTGGAATGTAAAAGGGCTACAAAATAATAAGAAAAAGAACTTAATTCTACATTTAATCCATTAATCAAAAGCCAAAATAACATTTATCCAAGAGATCCACATGAACAAAATACATTGGGAGAAAGATTTAAAAAAGAAATGGATAAAGCTATTAAGAGCCGCAAGAGGCTCTACTGTCTCTAAAGGGGTAGCAATAATAGTTAAAGACTCTTTCAAAGGCACCATAATATCAAGTGATACTGATTCTAGTGGTAGGTGGTGTTATCTAACATGCTCCCTACCATGCTTCAATAAAGACATTTTAGTCTTAAATGTATACGGTCCATGCTTGTTCCACAATTCTTTCATATATAAAATATACAAAATTTTAGAAAAATTCCCAAATCATCTATACTTAATAGATGGGGACTGGAATATGACTATTAAACCTGAACTAGATAGAGCTAACAAATTTAGCAACCAATATGCCAATCTCTCTAGCCTTATAACTGAATTAATGGATGACTATGATATATTTGATCCTTTTGAGTTATACAGAAGGGATCCTGAAATCAGTAAGTTTACATTCTATTCAGCCTCACATAAATCATGGTCTAGAATAGACTTTTTTTTAATTTCAACAAGTTTCTTAAAATATGTAATAAACTACTACACTGATCCCAGAACTATCTCTGACCATGCCAAAATAAATTTAAAAATAAGTGAAGCAAGGACAAACATAAGAGACCAAGTTACATCAAACTGGACTCTAAACCCTAATCTACTAAAAAATAGAGAACTCTACCAAGAAGTACAGGAATTCATTACCCAAACAAACAACAATTTAGAAAAATCTAACATTCCCCTAGATATCCAATGGGCCGCAGCCAAGGCAACACTTAGAGGAATACTAATTCAAAAAGCATCCTTACTAAAGAAACAAGCTAAATCACAAATGGTTACCTTAGAATCCAACTAAGAAGTTTAGAGTTAGATATGCAAGCCAGATATAACCCAGATTTAGAAAAACAGATGCTGGCCGTACAAAAACAACTGCATGAAATCCAATTAAACCAATCTTCACTAAACAAACTCAGACTTCTCCATAGTTAAGCTGAATGAGCACAAACCCCTTCTAGAATTCTGGCAAGACTAATCAACATCAAGCATTCACCTTCTAGAATAAAACAAATTAATTACAATAACAGATCCCACATTTTGGACAAGGAAAGCATTCAAGTTTTTGAAAGAATATATCAAGAGGTATATGGTCCCAAACACATGCTGAGGAGGCACTCACTGATAACATCTTAGAAAATCTAGAATTCCCAATATTAAAAGATATTCAGGTAAATAAACTAAAGGCATCAATAACTGTGGACGAAATATCACTAGCCATCAATCACTTAAAATCAGGGAAAGCCTCAGACCCCAATGGATACTCAGCTGAATTCTATAAATCCTTCAAGAAACAATTGGCTCCTATCTTACTCAAAGTATATAATTATATAATAAAATTTGGCATTACTGACTTTTATATAAATAATTCTAAGACAATACTTATACCAAAGCCTAACTCAAATGAGAACAACCCCAACGATTATCGTCCAATTGCACTAATTAACCTAGATATAAAAATCCTATCATCATTACTGGCTCATAGACTTAGTAAAATACTCCCTTGTATTATATCTCCTGAACACCTTGGAGTCATGAGTAATAGGCAAGTTTGGGACAATACGTTAACAATAGAAGCAATAACAAACATGACAGTTAAAGACAAATCCTCCAAGTACGCACTTTCTGTAGATGCACAAAAAGGCTTTTGACAAAGTTAACCTAAACTTCCTTTTTAAGACTGAAATGGTTTGCTCTTCCTGAAGAATTTATTGCTATGATCAGAGTTCTTTACAACAAGGCCACAACTACATTATGCATAAACAGAAAAAAAATCAAACCCGATTCCAATAATAAATGGAACAAGACAGGGGTGTCCGCTTTCTCCTATTCTATTCGACATTTATTTAGAGGTCCTCCTCTTGAAATTGAGTCAAAAAACATTTCACCACTCTGTACACATTTCTAAAGTCCAAGTTAAGTACACAGCATTTGCTGATGATCTTAACATCTACTTTGAGTTTCCATCCACAGACTTAGAAAAGATACTAAGCTCCATTGACATGTTTTCGGTTATATCAAATTATGCTGTGAATCCAAGTAAATCAAAAATATTTCCGTTAAATCCTTCACCACATAAGGAGTTTTTCATTCCAGAAACAAAAATTGTTTCTTTGTGTCTTTCGACTTTTCCCGGTTAGGGGTCGCCACAGCAGAACTCCGGTCCGCTAATGATTGGTAGTTGATTTTTATGTGCCGAGTTACCAGCCCTGATGCACAACCTTCAACGAAGGTATGCCCATTCACGCATGTCTCCACGCGGAAGATGCTCTAGCTGAGAATCGAACCGGACAGCGTCTTAAGTGGATTATTCACTTAAGTACCTAGGTATCGCCTTCGTCCATCCCCATCAAGAAATAATAAAAAGAAAAATCTTTATAAAGCATGGTCAAAAGTTACAGAAGATCTAGACAGATGGAAAAATCTAAACCTTTCTTTTCTCTCCAAAACAGCAATCATAAAAATGAATATCCTCCCCAAGATTTTGTTTCATTGTAATGCCGTCAATCAAGGCATTCCAAATATTTTTTTCTCTGAAATGGCAACAACATTGAGCAAATTCATCTGGCATCCTAACACCAGAATTAATTATAACAGATTAACTCTGTCCAAGGAGAAAGGCGGTATGAACCTTCCTGACTTCAAGACTTATTACCTTATTGTAAATGCCAGTCGCATAAAATGTTTAGGCAATTATGTACCCTCAGATACTTCATGGCAACACCTCAGCTCTTCCAACATAAATCCAAAGGCTATACCGTTTCTTAATAACAAAACTCTAAAAGACTTCAAAATACATCCGATTTTAATCAACAATACGATCTGTTTCCAAAAACTCATAACATCCTTGAACTTAAACAATTCCTTAATTATGGCTCAACCAATACATATGAACCCTAATATCAAGATTAATAACAATATGATAAATCTTAACAACTACCCAAACATAAAGAAGTGTTTAATCTGGGACTTTTATCAAATCAAAGATCTGCTTTTGAGTTCCATTGTAGACTCCCTTGCAAGAAGTAAAAAATACCGCATAATTATTAAGCAAATACTATATCTAGTAACTCTAATAACATCAGATGTTAACGTATCTACACAAGACTACCATCAGTATCAACAAATCACTACCCTTCTTCTATTGAAGTCTAAAATGTTATCAAAAACTTATAGACTAACCAGTCAAATCAAGTCCAGGGACATAATCCTATTTTCTAATTATTGGGGAAGACATAATAATAATTTAACTACTGAACAAAAACTAGAAGCAATTGACATAACCATAAAACTAACTCCTTTTAAAAAATTAATCTATACTCAATTTATGATTAACAATAATGCTTACTACACACCACTTTTGCTGAGCAAAATAAATCCAAATTCATCACCTTTCTGTCCTACTTGCTCCAACCAAATAGCCGACACTCTTCATACATTCTGGTCTTGTAAAAATATATACAAGCTATGGTGCTCTTTAAGAGAAAAATTAGAGAAAACAGGCTGTATGAAGACTACCCTCTTGTGGGAAATGGCATTATTAAACATTTTCCCCAATTCATATACATATGAGTCCAAACATATCATTGTAATGCTGAGCGCTACACTAAAATCCTATATAGCCCTTAATTGGCTTGACACATCCAAAACTTCTTGGGCAGAATTTAAATCTACAGCTACCAAATATGTCCTAGCAAATAAACTAAAAACAGTAAGTCATAAGAAGTTAACTTATTTTCAGAACTACTGGAAAAGACTTTTAGAGGTACTTAATTAAAATCTTACTAAAGTAACTTAATAGGTTCATAGGGTCATAGATAAGTACTAAGCTAGCTGCCCTTGAGAGCTGTTTTAAGCTTAGCCAATTATCCCTTGGGAGACTCAAACCCTGCACCTTGTGTTTGTAAGGCAAACACCTTAACCATTAGGCCACCCTCTCAACCCTTAAGCAACTTAAGCAAATTCATACCTCCTCTTTAATTCCCATTAAATAAAATTTTCCCTATACAGCTCTATACAAAATACATTATCAAACTCTTTGCAAGAGGAATTATGTCATGTACACCTGGATTATCAGATTGTCATCTGGTATATAAACAAAAGAGCTACTAGTACCACATGAAAAACTATAAACATTATCTTCTACATGACATCCTTTATGAGTGACAACCCAGTGTATATATTGTAAATAGTTGTTTAGATAGGTTTAGGTATATGAGTATATCTCCTCCCCTGCCAAAATAACATTGTTTATGATACAATATCAGTATAAACCTTTAGTCGTCAAACTAAATTCTGAACTACAAGTTAATTAAAACACCATAAAGCATACTTGCTTCAAGTCAGAGCCTTGCACAACTAATAGCAGGTCTGTTTTTGTTATCTTTTTTTATTATATGAGCTCTTCTATATTGTGTAGAAAATCCATCTCATATACCTTATAACTTCTCTGTACAGTTGTTTTTTCTTCTCTTATTATTATTTTATTACTAGTTTCTCAATACATTACAATTGCATTAATATGTTTATCGTCAACTTGTACTGAACTGTTCACTGTATTTAAAGAAAATTGCAATAAAAAATCATAATTAAAAAAAAAAGGATATCAGTACCTAGGGCAACAACCAGGAGAGGTTCATGGCAAGAAGGAGGTGAATATTAACCTGGGTCCAGATTTAATACCAGGTTCATGAAAACTTGTGGGTACTAAGAGAATTGAGCTCCCTAGATTTCACTGAGGCCTTGAACTTGGTTCCACATAGATTGCTGCTAGGAAAACTGCAGCAAGGAAAGAGGGGGGGTAGGTGAAATCCTTTGGGGATTCAATGACTGCACCTAGTTTGCAGTTGTCTGCAAACTTGGTCAGTCACAACCCCTTAGTTTTGACCTGAACTTCTGAAAAATATATACCAAACAGTAGGGGGGTCCAGCACTGACCCCTGTGGGACTCCACTGGTAACAGGTTTGCTGGTTAATGTGGAGTCACTCACTTTGATAGTGTGTGTCCAGTTTGTGAGTCAGCTGGCAGCCCATCTTACATTACAGCAAAGACTAATGCAGTGTAGCAATATAGCTGCATTAATGGCACCTGCATGTGAACTGCATATATAGGTGTGCACGCACACGCACACGCACACACACACACACACACACACACACACACACACACACACACACACACATGTATATACAGGCTTGAGTAGATAAGACACGTGAATCATTTCCATTAGGGCATATAATATATGGTCTGCAGATACCAGGTGATCACAGAACCTTACATTTAAAATGCCATTCCATACATCCCCTTTTAAAAATAAAGCTAAGATGTTCATAACAACACTTCTTTTCTTTTGTGGTTAAGGTTAGAGATATCTGGCTGTCTGTAGACTCCGGGGGTAAGCTAAGATGTTAATATTACTTACCAAGTGTTGTGTTTACAGTACAAATTACATAGGACAATATGATAGCTCAAATTCTAGAATGCAGATTGGAAGGAACTTCCATTAAGAACAGCCAGGCAAACAGTAAACTCTGAGATAAGATACTGCTTATTATACAATGACCCCCATTAATATTCCAAAACGTGCACGCTGATTGGTCAGCATGCACGTTGTAAATCAGACTTATACTACTGGAAAAAGGTCCGGTCGCCCAGACTTTTTCCATTAGTATAAGTTTTTTTTTTGTGTTACAGCAACGGAGAACACAAGATCTCTGTTGCTTTTTAGAAACTGTCTCTCTATGTTAAAGTAGTTTAACATAGCGAGACAGCTTTAAAAAAAGTAACGGAGATCTTCCTTTCTCCGTTGCTTTTTTTTTAAGCTGTCTTGCTATGTTAAATGGGTTTAACATAGCGAGACACTTGGGCTTCAAACCAGTTGTTTTACATTAGGAAGGTTTGTGGTCTGCACTGTGGTGGCAGGACAGGTAGCTTACATCCTTCTAAGTTGGGAACTGCTGATTGAGGGCTCAGTGTCTGTTATTCTAAAAGTGTATTAATTCTATTTTAAGCACTTGGGCCTCAGGCCAGTTATTTTACATTAAAAGGGTTCGTAGTCTGCACTCTTGTGGGAGGAGAGGCTGGACTCTGCCCTTCTAGCTGGGAATTTCTGGTTAAAGGCTTATAGTGCCTGCATATCTAAACTGCTTCTTACTGAAATTGGTACACCTTATTTGCTGTAGCATAGACTAGATCCAGGCCTGCTGAATCTAGCTTTGTTTGTATAACCTGAGCACTAATCCAGGCATTCTTTAAAGTATTCAATTGTATTTATTACTGCTTGGTAGTAACTTGATTAAAGTGTAGCTATCATTCTAAGTCTTTTGGATTAAGCACTTGGGCTTCAGACCAGTTGTTTTACACTAGGAAGGTTTGTGGCCTGCACTGTGGTGGCAGGACAGGTAGCTTACATCCTTCTAAGTTGGGAACTGCTGATTGAGGGCTCAGTGTCTGTTATTCTAAAAGTGTATTAATTCTGGTTTAAGCACTTGGGCTTCACGCCAGTTGTTTTACATTAAGAAGGTTTGTGGTCTGCACTGTAGTGGCAGAACAGGTAGCTTACATCCTTCTAAGTTGGGAACTGCTGATTGAGGGCTCAGTGTCTGTTATTCTAAAAGTGTATTAATTCTGGTTTAAGCACTTGGGCTTCAGGCCAGTTATTTTACATTAAGAGGGTTCGTGGTCTGCACTCTTGTGGGAGGAGAGGCTGGACTCTGCCCTTCTGAGCTGGGAATTTCTGGTTAAAGGCTTATAGTGCCTGGATATTTGAACTGCTTCTTACTGAAATTGGTACACCTTGTTTGCTGTAGCATAGACTAGATCCAGGCCTGCTGAATCTAGCTTTATTTGTATGCTGCTTGTTTGTTTGCTTGTTATTTCCCTGAAACGCTAATTCCACCTAAAATGCGGCTTTTCAGCGCTTCTGTGGATCCCTAGTGATATCTGCATTGCTTACTGTACTTATTTCCTTGTTTCACTTGAAAGAAAGTTACTGTTTGTCGTTTTTGCATTTAAGTTACCTGAAACACATTGCATTTAAGTTATCTGGCACTTGCTCACTAAAGCAATTATATAAGTCAGCACTAAAATATTAAAAGCACTACACCCTCACAAACTCCCCTTGAGTACCTTGTTCCCCATTGGCCCTTTTTTTCAATTATAAAGGAATTCCCAATACTATTCTAGCATGTCCAAAGGTCAGTTGTCAATCTCCTCTCCGGTCCAGCTGGTGAATCTGGGAATCTTGAGGCAATGTTACAACTGCCTCATGTACACAGACAACCTCCTCCTCCTCCCAACAAATTCCAACACATGTGAGAGATGCAACCATATAGCCATACTGGAGGCTAAGCTCTCTCAACTCAGTACTGGCGAAACCAGTCAGGAGGAGAGGGAAACCACACTCACTACAATTCCAGTCTCACATAGACCTACCACGACAGCAAACCAAACACATAAAACACAAAAACATACTCGGAGGCTCTAAATAAAAATCTGCCTAAGCAGCAGAGACCTCCAAAGCAGACACCCAAGCAACCGCTACCCCAAAACAAAACACGTGCAACACATAGCCCACAAAGCCAGTGTGCCGAACAGTCACAGCCCTTAAGGCTAAACAACACACCTGATACACTTGTAATAGGTGACTCTATCGTCAGGCACACTGACATCCCGCTCACCAGGCTGAACAAGGAGAAGGTCACGGTGAGCTGCCACATAACACAAGCACTCAGGTCACTCCAAGGCAAGTACAAATATGACTCAGTCATTGTCCATGCTGGTGTGAATGACCTGAGACGTACCTCCCTGGACTACATGAAAAGAGACATAGAGGAGCTCTCTGAGCATGTAGCCCAGGCCAGTATGACCCTGACCTTGAGTAGCATCTTACCCTCACCAAGAATGATGCCACAATATGAAGACAAGATGATCAATTTCAACAACTGGCTTAAGTATTGGTGTCATTTAAAGGGGATCCAATGCCTGTCAGCCTGGGATGACATGCTCGACAAGCCACGATGCTTTGCTAGGGACGGCTTGCACCTGTCACCCCTGGGCTTTCGGATATTGGCAAAGGCTCTTGCTACCCCCATAGTGCCTTTTTTAGGCAAGGCTCAAAAGACAAACCCACCTCCATAGGTATCACAAGGGATAAGAAACTAAGAGTAATGCTACTCAATGCCAGAAGTCTAAACCTCAAGATGCATGCACTCGAAACTCTCCTTAGCATGGAGAAAATCGATATCTGTGCAGTAATAGAAACCTGGTTCAAGGCTCCAGAGAGCACCCCAGCACTACCAGGTTATACCTCATACCATGCTTTTCTGCCCCAAAACTTGGACCATACCACAAAAGAAGGGGGGAGTATCAATATTCGTCAAAGATACCCACACCTCCAGGTTGGTGGCACACCACGAAGCATCAGAGACTATCCATGTGCAACTAACAGTGGGTAAAACTGCCTTCCAGTTTATAGCCTGCTACAGACCACCCTCCCAAACCCAGTAACCCCACTCGGCCTTCCTGAGAACACTGGAAAATATGAAGGTCTCTCCAAACACCATTATATTGGGCGACTTCAATTATCCAAACATAGACTGGGAGCATTACTCTAGCTCCAACACCCTAGCCCAAAGGTTCCTACAATTTATAAACTCAAATGCTATGGAACAACTTGTTACCACTCCCACAAGAGGAGAAAACATACTGGACCTGATCATCACCAACATGGGGACTCTATGCTCCAGACCAGAAGTGTATCCCTCACTGGTAAGATCAGACCATAAACTAATCTCACTGGATATTCACATCCTGACTCCACCCCCTGCCCTGAAAACCACAGTGAAAAACTTCTCTAAAGCAAATTTCACACTCCTCAAAACCGAGGTGGAATCCTTCAAAGCCCACCGGGCCTGTGGAAAATATGGCCCAGACCGCAGAATCCTTTATAAACGCATTCTATGAACACCTTCAGGAATGCATGGATCATGCAATCCCAAATAAAACCAAGACCCAATCCTCCAAAGGCAGACATCCTGTCTGGTGGACCCCAGCCATAAACAAACTATACAATAGAAGGAGGAAGCTACTACATGATAGAGCAAAATCCCAAAAAGGGAAGGCATCTCTGATCAGTATTAGCAAAAAACTACGGGCACTCATAAAATCGTCTAAGGCCAGCTTCGAGAGAAAAATTGCACAGGACACTAAGGATAACCACAAGGCTTTCTTTAGTTATGTTAGGAACCTGGGTGGGAATTCCCAGATATGCTCAGAATTAGTCCAAAATGACAAAAAATACACCGAACCCACAGACATTGCCAACATCCTAGCTGACAGGTTCAGCGCAAACTTCTCCCCCTCCCCCACCAAAAGGGCAAATATTTATCCCAGCAGAGTGCTGCCCCCCTGACACCTCAGATACTCAGGTAAGAGCTGCCCTCTCCAAAGCAAAAAACACAGCATCAGTGAGACCAGATGGTGTCCCGGGCTGCGTCCTACATGAATTCCAAGAACAGCTAAACCCAAACATAAAACTACTGTTCAATCTTAGCCTTACTACAGGATATGTACCCAAAGAGTGGCGTACAGCAACAGTGGTCCCTCTCCACAAAGGTGGTGCCTCAACGTATCCTGGAAACTATCGCCCCATAAGCCTGACTAGCTTAGTCTGCAAAGCTATGGAAAGGATCATCATGGACCTCATAAATAGACACTGGATCCTACCCAGTTCGGCTTTGTTAAGGGCAGATCCTGCCTCTTAAACCTGGTTGATTTCTTTGAAACAGTCACCAAGGCCATTGACGAGGGGAAGGTGGTCCACACAGCCTACCTGGACCTCGCAAAAGCCTTCGATACAATACCCCACTTGGGCATTATAGATAAGCTCACCAGCTTAAATATAAACCCCTACGTCACTAGATGGGTTGCAAACTGGCTCAAGGACAGAACCCACATGGTTAGAATTGCTAGAGCCATGTCAGACTCCAAACCATTTACAAGTGGCGTCCCACAAGGCTCAGTCCTGGGACCTCTCTTGTTCGGTATATATTTCTCGGAGGTACAGGCCAACACGGAAGGACTGTGGCTGACTAAGTTTGCAGATGACTGCAAACTGGGCGCCATAATCGACTCTCCAGCCGACACAAGCATCCTCCAAAAGGGCCTCATAGAAACAGACAACTGGTGCCAGAGCCATGGCCTCAAGCTAAACGCCAAAAAGTGTATAGTCATCCTCTTTGGCAAAAACAAAGTGCCCACAAATTACCACATAGGTGGTAATCCATTAAGTACAGAAGAAGTAATTAGGGACCTGGGGACCCAAGTTGATAGCAATCTCTCATTTGACAACCATGTTGCCAAAGTGGTTAGAAAAACATTTTATATAGCCCACCTAATCATGAAGGGATTCACATCTAGATCAGGGGAGGTCATCGTGCCTCTTTACTCATCCCTCATCAGGCCCATAATTGAGTACAATGCCCCTTTCGGGATGTACCTTACCAGACACCTGCAGCAACTGGAAAGACCCCAAAAGTACCTCACCAAGAGGATCATAGGGCTCAAGCAGATGCCATATGCTGCCCGGTTAAAGAAACTCCAGCTCTACTCAGTGGCATACCACCTGCTCAGAGGTGATCTATGCCTGACGTATAAAGCCATGTCCAACCCGGAATTAATGGACATGCTGCACCTCAGAAAATCCAAATCCCATCGAGCTACGCGCTCGAGAGACTTAAACCTCAGCACTGAAATAAATAGGACATGCTGGCGGGACAGATTCATAACCCAGAGGCTCCCTTCACTCTGGAATAAAATCCCAGTCCAGGTTAGGCAGAGTCCCTCATTGACTCTCTTCAAGAGGAATCTTGATGAGTGGATGGGAGATCGTATGTTTACCCCTGGTATCACTTCTGTGTCACTGTTAGAGGCACAGTATACTAACCTCGAAAAAGGGCATAGCAAAATTAATTTAAAATGGGTGGCGAAAGCCAAACACACTCTGGCTAGGCTTATAAATGCCCCAGGGCAGATAGCCTAGTACGAACCTATGAACCTATGAGACAGCTTTAAAAAAAGCAATGGAGATTCTCTGTTGCTTTTTTTAAAGCTGTCTTGCTATGTTAAACTCCTTTAACATAGCGAGACACTTTGTAAAAAGCAACAGAGATCTTGCTTTCTCTGTTGCTTCTACCCACAGCTCTGATGCGGAAGGGCAGCACGAAGGCATTATACGATGCCATTATTTAAGAAAAGTAAGTATTTTTTTTCTTAAATAATGTCATTGTATAATAGCAATAACCCACTTCTGGGTGTGGGTAATGCTGGATTTACCCCCGATTGTCTTTGTTTGGCCACTCGGGGTTCGCCCACGTGACCAAACCACACCAACTGTGGGTAAATCCAGCATAACCCACACCCAGGCGTGGGTTATTGCTTAAATATAATGTGTCAGATACTGTACTGGCTTACTGAGTAATTTCAATCTGTTACGCTGATGATACATGAGTGGTGCAGTACACACAAATGGAAGGTTCAGCCTCCACAGAAATGTATGGGAGGTTGCATGGTGGGCAATAGCTGCAATTTAATGTAAAAATTCCACAATTATACACTATGGTATGAGGGAACCACAGAAACTGTACATTCTTAGTGAAGTGACCTAAGCATAACAGAGAAGGAAATGATTCTGAGAGTAAACTTGCAAAAAAATGAATGATGTTACGCACTGTAAAATGAGCAGCAAAGGCCTAACGAATGGACAGGAGTGTAGCATGAGAAGTACATTCCAGAGATACTAACAACTTTTACTGCATGGGACATCATAAGACCACATATGAAAGTAAGAATATATGTGATAGTTTTTCTTGTAGGGGATATCCTGAGAAGTTATTAAAATAAATTTTTACAGAAATTCAAAATTTGAGAAAACATGGCTGTAGAAAGGGAACTAAATCTGATCAAAGAGATTTTAGAACATCCATGCTAATAAGCAATAGTGTGGATGCTATGTCTATTAAAAAATTTATTTTAATAATTGAAAGATTTTTGATAGTAACTCAGAGTTAAAGGAAATAGTTGGAGAAACCCCACTTTTTATTTAGAAAAGAGGGAAGAGTTTTAATTTTTATTGCTTTTTTAAAAAGGAAAAAATTAAAGCATTAATTATCTGGGTGGTCATGTGATTTTGGATGTGTCATGTGATTGTTCATTGTTTTAAAACACTGGAGTAAAGAAAATTATGTCAGTTTGAAAAAGTCCCAAGACGAAAGAGCTTACTAATTTCTTTACAATAAAGTTTGGTGTGTTTTTATACAATGCCTTTTTTTGTTTTTTGAAAAATGAATGATGTTACACACTGTAAAATGAGCAGCAAAGGCCTAATGAATGGACAGGAGTGTAGCATGAGAAGTATATTCCAGAGATGCTAACAACTTTTACTGCATGGGACATCGTAAGGCCACCCTATGAAATGCTGTGTCCATTTCAGAGGGCACAAAGACGAAGGGAAATAAAGCTGCTAGAAATCATGTAGTGCACAGCTACTGAAATGTGGAAGGAATGGAATGGTAGGGCACAGTATAAGAACTGACCTGGATAGCTGGACATGTATATATTATAAGTGGAACAGAGAGAGAAATTATTTGGATGCATCACATTTGTCTTGGAGCAAATAAAATGGGTGTAGCTTAAGAGCAAGGACATTGGAGAAGGAGGAATGGATGTCAATTGGAATGGGTAGATGGCTTAAGACAGATATAAAAAATATTACTTTGTAAAAGGTGGTAGTGCCCTAGAATGCACAACCTACAACGTATTACAAGAGGGATTAGGGACATAGCAATGGACAAAAGGGGCAAGAGGAATGACAGCTACACAGACATGAAAGAGCATGGATTTTTTTTCTCTTTCTTCTATGGGTATGCTCAAATGTTAAGCTTTAGTTTTTGCTTAATTTTAGGACAGGCACTGAAAATAACATAACAGGTACAGTCTTCTGTATAACTCATACATGAAAGAAACACATCACAAGCCAAAAAGAATCACACCAGTGAATACAGTTGGCACAACAAACCACTTAATAGTCTTATACAGAGCACATTCCTCCATGGGGAGGGGAAAAGAAAAGGAAATGAGAGATGGTTTTCTCAGGACTGTAGAGAAAGGGGAAGGTAGTTCTGTTGTGGATGTCAACATGCCAGGTATTAAATGACCTTGGTACTTAACTTAGCTGCAGTCACATCTAAGGACATGATCACTCTTGACGCATTATAAGTGGAAGGCTTCAAACAGCTATTACTGGAAGTTAGATAAGGAACAACAGTCTTTAATGGAGGTGGGACAGAGTTTGAATTTCAGGGAAAAAAAGTGGCCAGCCATTTGGGAGAAAATTGTTAACAAACAGTGTGGTTATTACAGACAGCAGCTACTCAAGACAGAAGTCTCTGGGCTTCTGGAGGGTGCACTTAAAAGAGGACAGTATCTTGTTCCAAACATGCTGTAGTAAATAGGCATAAAAGGTGGAGTGGAACAACATGGACTCATCAGATGTGTCTTCAAAGAAGCAATGAGCTTCCGATATCCTGTGTGTAAAACTAAGAAGAGAAAAAAGCTTGACGGTTTTCATATTAAGCAGCATTAAAGATAACAAAAAAGCAATGCTTAGAAAGTGTAAAGGAATACAGAAAATAATGACAAAGTACAATTAACAAGAAGGAAACAGGTAAGGCAGTAAGGAAAGCAAAAGCACAAAAGAGGAAAAGTGAGCCAATTCCATCATGATGGGAGATACAGTTTTTTTTATACTTAGATGTGAGACTAAAGACAGACACAAGTGAAGGGACACTGAAGCTAAAGTATATGGATGGGCTGGGCATAAAATGATGGCGTAAAGACAAGGTTGCAAAATGAACACCAACTGCTCAATATTCATGAAGGAATATTGCGACATACAAAGACTGGCCAGTGATATTGTCTATAAGGTGGCAGCTAATCTCAGGTCTTCTGCAGCAAAGAAATCTGAAAAAAAAATCCAAAAAAAATGAAAGATGAACAAGGTAATACAGTCAGTCAGGATTCATCCCAGAACCATTACAGAAGTAGAGTTGTATAAAATTTTACCAGAACAGTAGATGTCTCTCTCTCTTCACTGTTGAAGTACTCACAACCTATGGGATCTCCTGCCAAGGATAGCCTTACGTCCAGCCAGATACCAAAGTCTTTATTTGTTACCATGTTCTCTTTTCTCCTGGGATGGCTGCTGTTCTCCTGAAGAACTTCAATTCTCAGTCTGGAGCATCCGTACTTCACCTTTATGCTCTACGCTGATGAGAGGACCATACGTCTGAGCTTACGACACTGGTAAGAGTTAAAGGCTTTGGTATACTGGCTGGATGTAGGGCTATCCAATGTTCAAAAAGAATAGGAACTTTTGAACCCCCTATTTTAATCATATTTGCCACAGGAATGCTGCCAATTGGAAGCTTAATTTTTAGAAAATATGAAGGAATGAAAGAAGATAACAGTCTACAGTGTGGTGCAAGACTTGGGGTTTTGGAACTATTTACATTAGTATATTTATCAGCCTAAGTATTAAATATATCAGAATTACCTATCTACTAGAAATGTTACAAGACTATTTTCCTGGGTTAAAAGTTTTTAAGTTTTATTCCTTAATTTGTTTGCTGTGGTTGTGTCATGGTAAGGCATCTTCCACAAACGTGTTTTTTTTCTTTTACTTGGTTGTTTTATCTTGTATGATAGCGGCTATTATAAATGTTTTAACAGACTATGAAGCGTAAAAAAATAGTAGGAAATATAAAATATACAATATAGTCACAGTAAAGACAAAAAACTGTTCATTTAATGTAATTTTGTAATAGACTATTGGAAAAATTATTTTAATCAAAACTTAAAATATGAAAAGTAATAAAAAATCTGATTGTGGGTGGGATAGAATTCAAAATTTTTTGGAGCACAGACAGGAAACAGAAGTTATGTACCTACCATAACATTCCATGTTAGTTGTCTTCTCTCACCTTCTTTCTTGCTGGTTGGGTTCAGAGCCTATCCTCGGCTCTGACTCGGCCATCTTCTAAAGCTCGAGAGCTGTTTACTGGCTTGAGGCCTCCCCATATCCCATGATGCCTGGAGCTAGATACCCAGATCTTGTTTGGTAAATCTAACTGCAGACATAAAAAGGAAGGAATCCTATCCTATTATGCATAAACCCTACCATAGAGAATACTAGGCAGAGAGGAATAGCCAGAGAAGACTCAGCCAGTGAAAAACCATCAGGAACTTGGACTCAAGAAAGAAGGCGAGAGAAGACAACTAACATGGAACGTTATGGTAGGTACATAACTTCTTTATGTTAAGTTGTCTATCTCGCCTTCATTCTTGCTGGTTGGGACAGCGTCCCTAGCACCTAAAATCCTGGGTGGCTCATTGGAATAAACTCTTCAGAACAGTGGAACCAAAATCAGCTCTGCTCCTGGAAACCATGTCCAACTTATAATGCGAAATGAAAGTATGTGGGTTGGCCCACGTAGCCGCAGCACAAATAGATTCCATGGGCAACCTAGCCTGAAAAGCCACAGAAGTGGCTAAAGCTCTGGTAGAGTGACCTTTTGGTTTAACAGGCAATACCATATTCCTCAGTTGATAGATAAATGTGATGGTAGAAGTCAGCCACCTGGATAAGATTACTTTTGAGACTGGTAGACCTTGCTTACCCTCAGCATAAGAAAGGAAAAGCTGGTCCGATTTTCTGATGTCCTTAGTCCTATGCAAATAAAAGCGTAGTTGCCTGTGAACATCTAACTGATGCAACTTATATTCTGCCCTGTTGGAGTGGTTGGGAAAAAACACAGGAAGGTCAATGGATTGATTCAAGTTATTCTCAGAAGAGACCTTAGGAAGGAAGGTAGGATTAGTCCTGAGAGCAACCCTGTCATTGTGGAACACTAGGTTCGGAGGATGGATACAAAGAGCCTGAAGTTCCGAAACTCTTCTGGCTGAAGTAATCGCTACCAGAAAAAGGGTTTTCCAAGATAAAAACTTCAAAGAACAAGAAGCTGCAGGTTCAAAGGTGGGCAAAATTAGAGAAGCTAGAATCAAATTCAGATCCCACGGAGGTGGAGGATCTCTCACTGGGAGCCTGAGCAGAGTGGTCCCTTTGAGAAAGGCTTTACATAGTTTATGAGACATGATATTACTTTCCGACAGGCCAATGTGAAAATTTGAAATTGCAGCTAACTGAACTCTAATTGTAGCGGAAGTGGACCCAGCATGAAAGAGTTCTGCAAGAAATTCCAATATGTGGTGTACATGGGCTGAAAAGGGGTCTATACTCTTAGCCTCTGCCCAGGAAGAAAAACGTTTCCACTTACTAGCGTAAGTTTTTCTAGTTGTAGACTTGTGCAACGATAAAATTATTTCGCGCACAGAGTGGGAGATGTCAGGGAGCCTGACTAAGGTTGGAAGTGGAGCAACCAAGCAGTGAGCTGAAGAGATTGCAGGGAATGGTGCAGCCCGCCCAATTGGTGGATCAGAAGGTTTGGAACTGGGTCCAGAGTCCAAGGCTGCTTGAGAAGATGATGATGCAGGAACGGGAACCATATTTGTCGAGGCCAGTAAGGAGAAATGAAGATCATTTTGCAGCCCAATACGGTAGCTTTCTGTATTAGTTTCGGGATTAGGGGAAAGGGAGGGAATGCATACAGAAGTCCCTGAGGCCAATTGTTAATCTAGAGCGTCTCTGGGGGAATGTCCCAGAAGTGGAAGGAGAGAGAAAGAATTGCTGCACTTGCTGCTGAAGGGGGTGGCAAAAAGGTCGCAGCAAGGTTGGCCTCATTTGCGGAAGATTTGGTCCTCCACTAACTGATTCAGAGACCACTCGTGAGGCATGAGAATTGCTCTGCTCAGCCTGTCTGCTATGACATTGGGTCTCCCAGGGATGTGCGTTGCGGTCAGAAACCGTTGGGAAGAGATCGCCCACTGCCAGAGTCTGAGTGCTTCTCGACATAGGGGGTAGGACCTGGTTCCGCCCTGCTTGTTGATGTATCACACTACTGACATATTGTCCGTCTGAATTGCAATGGTCCCGGTAGGAAGAGAGTCCTGAAGAGCTTTCAATGCTAAAAGCACGGCCCTCATCTCCAAGACGTTTATGTGCAGATGATACTCTTGAGGTTGCCAGGTGCCTTGGACTGTTCTGCCCTGATAATGCCCCCCCCCCACCCGATCAGGGAGGCATCCGTGGTCATCGTAGCAACTGGAGGGGGGAGTACAAATGGTCTGCCCTGAGGCACTGATGTGGAGACCATCCACCATGCAAGGTGCTTTTTGCATGCTTCTGTGATCATGATCATGTGAGACATGGGAAGCTGCTGAAAGGACCATTAGGTGAAAAGAAGCCACTGTAGAATCCTCATGTGAAAACAAGTTAGAGGAACGAGTACGATCGCTGATGCCATGAGACCCAGAGTTTGGAGGATGAACCTAGCTTGAATTCTCTTGCATCCTAATAAGACCTGCACATGTCGGTGAATGACTAACACCCTGTCTGGTGGAAGGCTGGCTGACATGTCTTTTGTATTTAAATTTGGGCCTATAAAGGTGATAGACTGGCAAGGCAACGATGCAGATTTTTCAAAATTTATTGTGATACCTAGTCTGGAGCAAGTCTGGATAGTGTAGTCTCTGGCTCGCAGAAGGTGATGACTGGTGGTAGCAGTGAGGAGCCAGTCGTCTAGATATGGAAACACCTGGAATCCTTGCCGTCTCAAGTGAGCAGTAACTACTGCCATACATTTGGTGAACACCCTGGGGGCTGTGGTGAGACCAAAGGGCAGAGCTCTGAACTGATAATGGCTGGCTCCCAGCCAGAAGCGAAGGAATCTTCTGGAGCGTCTGTCCATTTTGATATGGTAGTACGCATCCTGAAGATGTATGGAGCACATCCAATTGTCCTGACCCAGAAAGGGTAAAATGGACTGTAGCGTGACCATCTGAAACTTCGTTCTTTGTACAGACCTGTTTAGTCTGCTGAGATCCAGAATGGGTCTCCAGTCCCCTGTCTTTTTTGGTACCAAAAAGAACCTTGAGTAAATTCTGGATCCTTGCTGGTCTGCTGGGACTTGCTGGAGGGCCTTTTTTCTTAGCAGTTTTGAAACTTCTTGAACTGCTTCATCCCTTAGATTGGGTGGAACATCTGGAAGAGACTTGCTTAACAATAAGGAAGTGCGAACAAAGGGGATTCTGTAGCCTCCGGATTTGTCTTGTGTTATGTCTTGCCAGGCTCTTGTTTACAGCGATAATCTTCCCCCAACTGCCTCCAGAGGTGGGCAGCCGGGCAACCCTTCAGGGATTCTGGAAGGGCTTGTCAGAGAAGGATTCTCTGCTGCCCTGGTTTTGCGGAGCTCCTCTGCCACGAGGGCGGCGTCTGTTATTGTTTCCTCCTCTGCCTCTGGATGGGAGCTCACCACGTGTGTCCGGCGAGGCTCCCTGGGATTTCCGGAACCACATCTTTCCACTCTACTGACCCTTGGGATATGGTCTGGAAGGAGTGGAAAAATGGACTCTCACAGCAAAGAGAGTCTTGCCTTCCTGCTCACACCTGGTAAGGGTGTCCTTCACCTGTGATCCAAAAAGAGAGGAACCATCAAAGGGGGTGATGGTGAAAGACGCTCTGAAAGGTTCCGCAAAGTTACAAAGCCGCATCCAAGTGTGCCTCCTTAGGGCAACGCCTGTGCCTGCGGCTCTACTCGCACCATCGGCTGCATAAGAAATGAGCCTCATAGAGGAGTTCACCACTGAATTAAGAGTCACCAGCTGGGAGGCTGCCTTAGCCCGGGCCCCCTCGGCTGATGGATCTTGGGGGGTATCTCCAAGCTCTTTAAGGAGATCCCTTTGAAGACGGGTAAAGTGGCACAAATAATTCAGAGACTTCATGGAAAAAATCGCTGAAGAGAACATCCGCTTCCCATATCTGTCCATCGTCCTGGACTCCTTGTTAGGGGGATGGAGAGATGAAGAAGTTTCAGCCAACTCCTTCTTTGTGGCTGCCGCTACCATCATGGCATCAACGGGAACACCCTTGGTCAAAAACTGTTTATCCTGCGGTGCAGTTATGAATTTTGCAGGTCTTCTGGGGGTCGGTTCCACTGTGTCTGGAACTGACCACACCTTCTGAGCCACCACAGACATCAGTGGGTTGAAAGGCGGAGACACCCAGGAGGTGGAAGGCCGGGATCCAAATGCATCCAGGAATACCGACTCATCCTCAGAAGGGCTAAGGATAGTCAGTTCCCCCTCTGCCTAAGCATCTCAAAGATGTCTGAGAATGAGACATCTTCAGAGGGGGATCTCGGGGATCCTTCCGAATCCTCTAAGTCAGTATCTGATGTGACAGACTCAGGAGAGTCAACATGCTTCCTCTTGCATGTCCTCTTGCATGGTGGCTCCTCTGAATTATCAGGGGAGGCCTCGGAAGAGGAAGATACACCCAAAGGGGTTCCCTAGAGCATTGGTTCCCCATGCTTGGGGTCTGGAGGAGGGGCAGAGGCAGGCCCAGGCACCATGGGGGGAGGAGCTGAAGGGGATGATCGTGGGGCTGACTCAGGGGCCAGTACACTCCTCATGACCTCGAAGGCATCCCTGCTCGGAAGCTGAGAAGGCTCCGGTTCCGAAGAGATCGGAATCCCTCTCTGCACTGAGGGGGATGGCTCCGAAGCCGATGTAGGAGCCGAGCTCACCTGCGCCGAAGCTCCGAGGGGGAGAACGGGGTCGGACAAGGGTCCGATGCCACTCGCCCCCTCTGAGCCGACGAAGGAGTCTCGGCACCCAGATCCCTCCAAGGACGGTACTAAGGAAGTGATCGGAGCTGACGACAGAACCGAAGGGGAAGGTATCGGTGCCGACGGTTCCACAACTCAAACCCCAACGAACTCCGGCTTTGAACTCAAGGGAGGAGTCGGAGGAGGAATAACTGCGGACAAGGACAGAGCCGACCCCTGATGAGGGAGGCTGGACAACATTTTTGCCAGGGCCTGCGATTTCAAAAGCCTGCTGAACACTCTCTCCATGTCGTGGTCTGAAAGTCTTGATAACCGAGAAGAGTGGGAGGACCGATGACTGCGCTCCGATTGGAGCAGAGGAGACCTCGAAGCTGAGCGTATCGACTCCAGGGAGGGAGACCTAGATCTCTTTCAACTCCCCGACGGTTCCGAAGTGCGTATCGGAACCGAATGAGAGGCAGGCACATCGGTTCCGCCCGCTCCTGCAGGACTCTTGGGCTGAAAGCATGGCAAACCGAACAAGAGTCCTGCAGGTGCACGGCACCCAGACAATAGACACAAGAAGTGTGACCATCTGTCAGAGACATCTTCTGACAGCATGAGTCACACTTCTTGAATCCAGACACCTTGGTATCCTTGGACATACCTAAAGGAAGAAACACCAAACACAATATACAACAATGACAATTTCAGGATATAATAACTATCACACACACACACACACACACACACACACACACACACACACACACACACACACACACACACACACACACACAGTTAACACACCCAAAAAACAGCCAAGAATAAACACAATATTCTATCAACAACAAATAGACTAAACTAGGTAAAACTAACTTTTTTTTTTTTTTCAAAGGGAAAATAAAAGGATTAGCCTCTAACTTAAATGGCTATTTCAGAAGAGAGTGAGGGGGGAGGGGGAAACTCTCTAACTAAAACGAGTTTTCTGAAGGGAAGGGGAAGTCAGTAAGAAAAAATATAGGGAAACGAAGATACTCCTAGAAAGATAGTATACTATAAATTACAAATTACACTAGTACCCTACTAGTTTTTTTTACCAAAAAACAGATAAACAATGAAAAATATACGACCTGAGCCAGTAAGACAACCTCGCAACAGAAGCGGCAAACGAGATCTGGGTATCTAGCACCAGGCATCATGGGATATGGGGAGGCCTCGAGCCAGTAAACAGCTCTCGAGCTTTAGAAGATGGCCGAGTCGGAGCCGAGGATCGGCTCCGAACCCAACCAGCAAGAATGAAGGCGAGATAGACAACTTAACATGAGTTTTTATATAGGTTCATTGGTGTTTACTAGGCTAATGACCACAATGGCCTTTTTAAGCCTAGCCATGCATCTCAAATTTCTGACACCCTTGATAAGTGTAAGCATGGGCCTGGGAGATGAGATATAACAACCAAACGAGTACACTGGAAGCAGTAGGATAAACAAATTCAGCAAGAATGCCTGATGTTGCATATGACAAGTTTGGTATTGATTAGATGAACTAGATCATCAACATCAACCCCTTTTTTCCTATTTTCTGCATGGGCTTAGGGTATTGCATTGCATTGACTGTTGCCATTTCTCTTGATTCAGTGCCATTCTCCTGCCTTCTTCTACAGTCATGTCTTCTCTCACACAATCCAAGCTCTTTGTTATACAGCCCTGTTTTCTCTTGCCTTCTTCCTGTCTATCCCAAATTGTCTTAAGCTTTCCTGCACATATTGCCAAACCACCATAATCTGTTCTCTTTGACCTTGGAACTACTTGGGCTTCTGCACTGATGCCTCATATTTTTTTCTGTCTAACAGTGTGCATGCATTCTACCACCCATCTCAGGCGCTTCATCTCCATCACTTCTAGCTTCCCCAACTGCTCTGCTTTCACTGTCCATGTTTATGTACCAGAAGTACTGGCCACACTTCTGTTTTGTACACCTTACTTTCAGCTTCTCTGGCATTCTTCTGACATACACTGTCCTTGATACTCTGTGGCAGTTGGCTGCAGCCCCTCTGATTCTAGCTTTGACTTCTTCATTCAGGCTTCCCTTCTCCTCAATGACCCCTCCCGGGTACCTGAAGCTACTAACTTGTTCCACTATTTTCCCTTTTACCTCAGTTGTCAGCTTCTTCTGATTTCCAACATCATTTCTGCTACTACTGTCTCTTCTATACACAGTTAAATTCCATGTGCTTCAGGTTTGCATTCCATTACCCTAACCTTTGCTGAAGGTCGTGCTCGACTCTGTCTGTAATGCCACACTGTCTGCAAACAGCAATTTTGTTTATCTGTACCCTCCTACACGTTGGCTAGTGTAGTCCATCACCAGTATGTACAGCAGTGAGCTGAGAACTGAACCCTGAATTTGATGACAAAAAAAGGCAGGGGGTGGAGGTACCAAAAAGAGGTTCTTTTGCAGGCCTATACAGTAGAGAGTAGATTATTTGAACAACAGTCATCCAAAAAGTCAGTTATCCAAATGCAGCCTTCCAAAGTTTTCTGGTATGAAAAATCATAAAGTCTGAATATGTAAACGTTATACATATTCGCTTGTAGCCGGCTCGTGTGTGAAAAATAGTACTTATTTTCCACTGGAATTGTTGAATGGTTGAAAAGTGTATTCCCTATGTGCAGAAAAAAGATTTTACAAGTTTTTTATCTAGTTCACTTATATGTTTGATTATCCGAACAGTCTGATTATCCAAACTATCCTAGGTCTCAATTAGTTTGGATAATAGACTGTACTGTATTGGAGATATGTACTGGTTTGCAATACCAGCTGCATGTTTGTACCATTTAAGCTCAATGGATACACCAGAATAGTAAAGCTGAGTACAGGTCAATGGGCACAGTGTCCACAGATGAAATTTACACTTCTGCACTGTGCCAGTCCCCCAAATGTACTAGACTTTGCATGCCAGTTGCATGCTTTCTGCAGTGAGTTAAAGTCACTGTTTTCACAGATAATGTTCACTACTCTACACTGCTGGTTTCAGATTAACTTCTGAATGACATATATACCTGCATGCTGGATAAGTCCATACTAAGCAGCCATCTAATTTTATAAATACTGCATTAAGAGCTATAAGCATTTATTAATAAAAGGATGAAAACTGTCATATCAGTTAGCTGTGGAACTGTAATGTAATGTTTGCTAAAGCAGTTTCACTTACATTCTTAAATAATTTGAAACTCACTTTAAATCAGGTTAACTATTAACTAACATAAACTGCCTCATTGTTTTTGGATTTGGTCGTCTTACTGTTTTGAATTCATCTGATATATGTTTGCATTTCACAGGATGAACCAGAAAAATGGTCCTGACAGATCAACGTTCTTCCTGATTTATAAATAAAATTACAATAAAATAGATTTTCTAAACTTATGTTGGCCACTGGGTGAAGCAGTTAGCATTGTCGCCTCACAGCAAGAGGTTCTCCGGTTCGATTCTCGGCTGGAGCTCCTTCTGTGTGGCGTCTGCATATCCTCACTGTGGTCGACTGAGTTTTAAAGACATGCAGATAGGTGCATGTGTGTGCCTTCTGTGAAGGTTGGGCACCGGGCTAGCAACTCAACACTGTAAAAACACCACTGCCAATCAATCTGCAGACCAGTCATCTGCTGTGGAGACCCCTAACCAGGAAAAGCCGAAAGACATTATTAGATTTTTCAAAACTGCCTAACATCACCTGCTGTTATAGTTTTACATGATTTAATTTTCAGAGCTGTAAAGTAACTAATTCCATAAAGCTAAATCAGAATAATAAATGTTCATATACCCCAAGCCATACTTGCATAAGAAATGAGAGTTGTTATATGGGCTAAAATATATGGGCTAAAATCTTTAAATCAGCATTATGTACACAGTACTTTACTAAAGGCCTCCAAAGCACTGCATCATCAAGGTTGTCAACAAATCTGTTTCTGGGCTCACTAAATTATTATACAACCAATCTGTGGAGAGCTGTTAATAATAAGAACACTCCATTTCCAAAAAAATCTCAAAGATCAGTCTTTTAAAACATAATGTTTACAAAGCAGGTCTGCCAGGACAACTGGTCAGTGAAATGTTTTACTGGTATATGGTTACTTAAATTATTTGTGCTGATTTAGGCAATGACCTTGAGCATGCAAGAAGCAACTGGTCAAAGTAGGGGAACCAATAGTGTTAGTTATAATTTATGTAATAAAAGTAATTCAGCAGCTTGACAGCCAAAATAATCATTTAATGATATCGAGCACAGCACTAGCATGAAAGTGTTTAAATCAGCAAGTTTAACCGTTCTGAATACCTCTAATGACAATCCAAAATATCCTTCACTACAGCACCATCTACTGGTCAAAAAAGAAAACATGTTTGAATGAATAAAAACATTACAACATGGCTTTAAAAAGTATGTGTGCTTCCTTACCAAAATGGCTGACTCAAGTGTTGGCTGTACAGCAAACTCTCAGTTAACCGACACCCATGGGGATAGGTAGATTCTGGATAATTGTAGCTTCTGGTTGCTTCAGAGTTACTATTAAAAATAGGCCTGACTAATACTGTACCCTATACTATTTGCTTGGTTTGACTTATTCTTAGGTTGGGGAGAGAGAGAATTTATTCCTATCTTCCTTTTTAAAACTCTAAAAACTTAAGGTATATTTCTGTGGGAGGAAAACAAAAAGTGCAACACATGAAACTTGTACTGTATTTCTTTGACATTTTTTTGCCGGTTGCTTGAGAATGCCAGTTGCTTGAGTTCTGGTTAAATGAGTTTATTGTATTACCTTTTACAACTGTAACAAACAGAAACCAGCATCTGAACTAATGTCATACAAATGTGGTATTAGCACACTCAGACAGAACCACATCAAAAGTACAAATCATTCATTTAACTGTTAAAGGGTTTGATTAAAGGTAAATTTGAGAGGATTTCACAGATTATATTTGATGACAATAATTTTATTACAGAGTGTGAAAAACTGGTAAAAACATTTAAAGAAATGAATTACACATATTTCATGATTAATGAGGTGATTCAGCAAGTAGCTTTAAGAAGAGATAGTGATTTGAGTTCCATTTTGAGGGACCTGGGTTGGGTGAATATGAACTGGTACAGCAAGAATTTGTTAAAGCCATGGTTGTACCCTTTAGGCAAGGGACTAATGAAATTAAAATGGCAGTGACTACAAACAAAATTTATCTTAGGGTCTGTCACGCTAACTAATTGGTTAGTAAATAAACTTGTGTTTGTTTATAAACATGGCATGAATATAAAAGGATTTTTGGAAGACTTTTCTAAGTATAATACGATGGCTAATGCTAAAGTTCAAAAGGTATGACCAAGTGTGGATGTGTTAACAATGCAGATTCATTCTGGATAGTTTTAATGTGGTTGTTACTTCTTACCCTATGGTTTTACCTGCCCAAGTCTCACCTGCCCAAATTTTTATGCAGGTAAAATTGAGCGTTCCTTGAGGAAATGTATTTATGAGCACAATTATTCCCATTATGAAAAATGAAATATCTAATATCTAAAGTAAGCATTCCAAAAAGTTTTTTGGTTCTGAAATGTTTTTTTTTTTTTTTTGTCTCGCAAAAAGTCAACAGACCTGAAAGAAGTGGAGACTGGAAAAGTCAATTAGATCATGTTGTGTCTTGTTGTGTCTTTCGGCTTATTCCGGTTAGGGGTCGCCACAGTGGAACTTTGGTCCGCTAATGTTTGGTAGTGGATTTTTACGTGCCGAGTTGCCAGCCCTGACGCACAACCTTCAATGAAAGCATGCCCATTCATGCATGCCTCCACACAGAAGATGCTCTAGCTGAGAATCGAATGGGACAACGTCTTGCTGTGAGGCGACAACGCTACCGCAATGGCAATTGTTGTTTAATGTTTCACAGGACATAGGTCTCAATGACTATATATCTTTTAACAGTATGTTACACAAAGTCTGCTAAGATTTAATAATTTAGCAACTTATTAATTTTTATTTTTAAGAATTATCAATGGTTCTTAAATATTTATAAAATTTTGGGGTAGACATTTATGTGTAACTCTGTATGTTTAGAATTTGAAATGTGATCTATTTGGTGACTTCTTTTGTAGTTCTGATGAAGTTCCATGATAAGCACGAACAAAAGCACTAAACGGTTTTATAAAAAAACAAATTTTATTTGTGAAGACAGTTCGTGCAGCGTTTTTTCTTATGATTACTTTACTTAAATATGCTAACTTCACAGTCACTCAACTCTGGACAGACAGCAAAGACTGCATACACTGAAAATTCATCATGATGTTCAACTGCAAAACATTGATCCACACTACACTAAACAGAAATTAAAGCTCAATAACTACACTCCTAAAAAAAATGAAAAATGAAACATGTCACCTAAACCACTATGGAGTTTCCTTTGAATGAACTGTCATTGATGGAACAACATGCTCCACGTTGACAGTACGAGTTAAATTTGCAAGAGTAGCAAATATTAATCCACTTAAGAAACAGGAAGGTAGTTGAGTACTGTAAATTATTACAGACAAGAATAACTTTATTAACTAAGGTGAAACTGCAGAAGGTGTATGGAGAATTCAGACTAACTCACCAAGTATTTAGGGCAGTACAAGAAACAGAGTATAAAGGAGGTGCACAGAAAAATGGTAAAAAACATGAAAGTTACTGAGTAGGAAGAAAGGAAAAAGATTGAGAACATTTAAGTAAAACTTGTGTGATCAATAGTTAAGGGAGAAAAGGAGAAAGAGTGGAGGAAAATAACAGATTAAAGTGTGTGACAGACTAAACAAGAAGGAATAGTGAAGCTTCAAGTGTACTATGAGTGAGACCAACTTGTAGACAGTGGATTGCATTTTAATGCTGTGGATTGCATTTTAATGCTGTGTTTTGAAGTCATTATCAGGATTTTACTTATGTAGGTGCGGCATTCCTTCTGTGAATGCGGGAACTACTGTTACATCCATATATGATTTGACAAGGGTACTTAGAGAGGTAATTACTAATAATTAAGGTGCTACACAGAAAGATAGGAGTAGAATAAAAGTTAAAGGTGCTCTTACTGTGCCATGATGAAACATGCTCTTCTCCACTGATATGAGTAAGTACAGCCTTTGGAAAGGCTTACATAGGCTGCATAGCCCTTAAGGCTGGCAGTTCTGAAGGAGGCTCCAGATCTTGTAACTGAATCCAGCTTATAATGCCTGCTAAAACTATGGGGTGAAAACTACCCTGAGCCACACAAATTTTGTTTAGACACACACACACACACACACACACACACACACACACACACACACACACACACAAGCAAACTGTAAATATGTCATTGCACATGGAATCTGCTCCAGTATTTTTGTTTTCTTTTATGAGAGAAGGAAGCAACTTCCCATACTTCTTACTGCAAAGAAATGCAGTTTACCAACAATTTCAGAAGAGAAGACAGTGACTACTGTTTTTTCTTGCACTCTTTACCCTTTTTCAGAAAAATTTAGTCTAGCAAAAGGCCATATGTACATCACCTTACTGTCAGTGAACATCCGCAGATTACACCAGTGCAAGTGTGCATTTATGCAATCCAGAAAAAAACAATGTCAAGTGGATATTCTTGTTGAGATTAAAGGCAGTGACAACATTAAAAAAATCAATATAGATTAATTGTGTATTTGTGAAGGACTTAACAAAGGAGGTTGCATTAACAAAGCTTGAAGTTCTGATACTTCAGGCAGAAATAACCACCACAAAGGGTAAAGTTTTCCATGAACAAAACTTAGAGACAACTAGATAAGAAGGCAGTATCTCTGATAAAAGTATGCAAAAGGAAGGTGCCCTTGATTATGCAAAGTTTCAGGGAATTATAAAGACTATCTACTTATCCTAGATGGAAATAGGAAATAACAGAGTGGTGCACTTTAACTGTAGAGTAGTTTAGCCCTATGCTAAAGAGGATAATGCAGCACTACTACTGTAAGCATATGGTGTTGGTAATCCCTCCCCATCCACCAACTGATAAAAGAAGGTCTTCATCTAATTACATTTTTTCTCTGATCAAGATCTCTAGCTTTGCCAACCCAAGTTACTCCAAATGCTTAAAGGCAATCTCCCTCTACCCTATATCATATAAACTGCTGAGGGGTGACTTCTGTTTATCTTATTATGCAGTGAAAGACCCTGCCTTTTCCAACCTCCTCCACTTTCATAAACCCATCATCCTTACAAATATTTGTTCTAAGGACCTTAACCTCCACTGTACAATTAGCATCACTTGCTGACTTAGCACATCCCTGTGTTTGGAACAGACTCCCTTTGCACATCACAGTAACTCCTTAGCTATCTGTCAAACCAGTTTAGATTTCTGGATGAGTAACCATAAGTTCATACCAGTAGTTTGTACTAATGATCTCTTACCATAGGAAACTAGCATTCTCATATAACTTGAGTGAACTGGCTAAGCTTCTTTATGTCTCTCTGACTGTAAGCTTATTAAACAACTGAGGAACCAATAAGAAAACCTCTTCTGTTTGTCTGTGTAGATCTTCTGGAAGAAGATTTCAGTTAAATCTTAAGATTGTGGCAAACTTCATCTGATAGGCCAGAGACTCTTTTCAATGAGTGATATCACTTTGCTCCCTGAGTCTACGGACAGCCAGATATCTCCAACCTTATAGGCAAAAGAAAAGAAATGCTATTAATGGAAGGAGGTAGTGAAATTGACCACATCTCTGCAGCAAGGCTAGAAAACATGACTGCTAGTGCCAAAATGGGGATCTTGGTGTTTCTTCTTTGTTCACTCTTTATTGAAGCTCTGGAATAAAGGACAGAAGTGGAAAAGCACAAAAAAGCCCTTGGGCCAACTAGCCAGAAAGCCAAATTAGAAGGACCCATTTTTTGCAGAAATATAATCTCTCTGTGGACAATGCAAAAAGTTCTCCAAATGGATGGCCACACATCCAGAACAAAGTTTGATACTCTTCTGGTATCAAGTGACCATGCATAAGGCACCAGAAAAGTTGCAGGTAAGCCTGTCATGCAGTTGACTTTGTTGACATCTATCAATGAGGTGTTTTGATAAGCCCATTCTCGTACATTAATTACATTCCTACACTGCTGGAATGAAAAACAACCCCATTTAATGATGAATCCTAACAGTACTTCACTGCCTGCCTGTAAATAAATCAGGCCATAAAGAAGAAGGAGACAAAAAGCTGTAAGGCTGGGAAACAATTCTCTCATTTTCAAAATATTTATATGGAGGAAGCATTCCTTCTGCATCCTGAACTATTTTGGTCTACTGAAGAAGTTTCTGCCTGCCTGCCAACCAGTGTGTGTGTGTGTGTGTGTGTGTGTGTGTGTGTGTGTGTGTGTGTGTGTGTGTGTGTGTGTGCTCGCATGTGCGTGTGTGCCTCAGAACAGCCAACCATCAAACAACACAGTACTTTTATAATCTGATGTGTGCCCTGACATCCACTGGGCTCTGGATCCACTGTACCTTGAGAGTCCAATGTAAGACATGTGGAGAAAATCTACAAGATGGAGCTCACCAGTATTAACCATGTTTCTCACAACTGCATAAAGGTACCAGGATGTCTCAGAACCTCGGAACTGGGAGACAGGATATTATGGATATGGTGTCAAGGTGGTGATCTACAAACAGGATGGACTAGAGAAAAGTTGGCTGCTACTCAGCCAGATTCACCATAACCCCAAATAAGCAACCATGTGAATCACTCAATCCCTGATCCAGAATATCCCAATGTTTTTTAAACAACAAGGATTCTACCATCCAGTTATGAAAATATACACAAAGACCCACATGCAGGTGTGCCATCACTATTGCCATGCATCTGGTGAACAGCCATGAGGCCCAAGGACATTTCAAGTAGCAGGGTCCTACAATGATAGTAACTGACTCCTTAAAAAACCTCCTCCAGTCCCTGTGTTAGATCTTGACATAAAGGGGTAATCGTCTTGAATGTTTGGTCCAAAAAGGATATCCAAGCTAACCATCTCAGAAGTGGCATATGGCATGCAGCATACATACTCAGAACTTAACCACAGCTACAAATTTTTTGAGGCTATTTAAGTCCAAACTGGTCGTCCATAACCTTTGTTTTTCATCAGAAACAACCATGCATACCGCTTGTTTTGCACTATTAGGAGCCAAGCATACATGACAAAGTTATATACTTACCATGCTAACAGCTAAGGATTGGTAGTTCCATCCTCATCACCTTCATGATTAAGACCAGCAGGGCAAAAGCCCTGCTATGAGAACTATTTCCAGGCTATATCAGAGCTCTTTCCTTTTATCCATAATGCTCCTAGTAGAATGAACCTTTATCTGTCTCAAGACAAGAGTGTTAACATAAAAACACAAATATAAAACATACAAGCAACCATTCAAAATTGGCAAGACCCACCAGATCCAGACTAAGGGTTGTCATGGGGAAGGATATGGTGATGGTGATGAAACTACAAATTCAGAACTATTGTTATCGTAAGTATGAAACTTTCATATAGATTATAGCTTCACTGTAATCATCTTCTGGACTGAATTCCAAACTATCATCTTAGATGGATCTTCATGAAAGAATGCCTTGAATAATTACAGCACCAAAGACTGACTTGGGTATAAAGATTACATCCAGTTTATACTGACTTGTAAAACTATTCAGTGTTATTCATACAGTTACTGTTATATATTTTTTAATAAGCAGGCAACTGACTTAACCATTCCTGCCCCCTCCAGGGCAGGCTTGGACAAGACTTTTATTGGTCCCAGACTTGCAAGTCTGCAAGCAGCATTGGAAATCATACTGTTTACAGACTTTCAGGTCAGGAACAGAAGGACGACTATTAACAAACTGCCAATCATGCACCCTGACAGCAAGCCAAACACTGACTGTCATTTAAGCAGCCATTAGCACAACCACAGCTACTTAAATAACTGCATACACTGCTTGCAGAGACATCTCTGTTGCAATGCCAATCATGCCCTCAAACAACTTGCACTGAGGGCAGTTGCCCCCACCACATTCTTGCTACAGCCTTGTAACAGGTATTCTGTGTTGTTACGATAATATGAAAAAATACTGGAAGATTTATTGCCTTATTCAAATTTGTCTCTTACAGCATTTGACATAAATGATGGATTTGTTCTCATGGTCACTCTTTATGGAATACAAAACATAGGAGCTGCAATGGCAAAGCTTGCAGTTCAGAGATTATAATGGTGGAAGTGATAGCTACAAAAAGAGTCTTCCATAAATAAACCAGAGACTGGCAGTAGCAGCTGGCTCAAGTGTGGACTTCAGTCAGATTGTCTAACAGAAAGCAGAAGACCCACAGAGGAACAACATCTTTAACTGGTGGAAGGAGAACAGCTATACCTATGAGGTACTTTTTTAATGATGCCAGAAATAAGGAGTGGGTTCCTAGATGGAAATCTAAATGGCTGAAAGATGGACTTTGAAGAATAATTCAACAAAGGGGTGTTAAAGGAGCAAAACCTTAGGCTAATGCTCAAATGGAAAACGAGTCTACTTACTTTTATATGTTTTACTTGTAACAGAGCTTTGTGCAGAAATAAGCATGTGGACCACTCTGTCCAGGTAAAAAGTGTCCATGACCATCACCTGAATTGGGGAAATGATATAGTTAGTCATCGGGAATGAAGGTGTGGATCTGGCTTTGTTAGTCTCAAATGGATGGGCCTGTCTGGAAGATAAGACCATAGCAGAGGAATTAAACCTGACAAGGCCAAACAGAGTTATCAGAATGATATTGGTTTTCTGCAACTTGGCTTTCCCCAGAAATATTGAAATAAGGGGAAATGACAGAAAAATCGAAGTGAAGACCTGGGGGCCACCTTTAAACAAGTGCACCCCTGGGATGTCCGCAGAAGGAAGAATAAGGGGAAAAGAAGTTGTTACATTTGGATTTGGCTGAGAAAGAAAACAGGTCAAAATAAGACTTCTTCCAATGTCAGAAAAGAGTCATGGCTTAGAGATCACTCATGAGGGATCAACAGATAATCAGCAGATACCAGCAAAGCCTCAACTCCTATTAGCTTGCTTGTCTTTGGCTATATTTGGCTTTAAGAAAAATATTGCATGTAAAGGCCTATTCCCAAAATCTTATGGCTTTATATGCCCTTTTGCTTGTGCAATTACAAAACCACCCCTATGTTGTTGGAGTAGATGGCAAAAGCACTTGGAGAGAGGAAATCTTGGAACACCTTTAAGGTCAGAAGGACTGACCTCATTTCCAGAACACTGATGTGCTTAGCAGTCTCTGTTTGTATTCATATTCTTATGTGTTCCTAGTGTTTCTGTGAACTTTTTTAACACCTTTATTAAATTATCACAAGACCCATGTAACACACATTAACAGAAAAGAAAACAAACCATTTTAACATTTTTTCCATTTAAATACAATATATATCATATATATTTTCTTTGCTACTATCATCAGTCCAACATTAAAAAAATGCTGAATTCCTGCATCCCCTTAAACCTCACTCCTCTTCCTCCTCCTCCTCCTCCAGGACATTACTTTGCACATATTGTTCCCACACTTTCCATTTACTTCATTGTAATTAGCTCCTTCCCTTTTATAAAGATCCCTCTTAAAATTGTTTTATTCCTTTTATAATATTCAGTACCTCAAATACAGGTGGTGTAGACACTGCTTTCCATTTTCTAGTAATTGTTTTTTATTTGGCAGCCAACAGAATTAAGCTTTTTAAGGCCTTACTGTGTTTAGGCAATTCAGATCCTGTATTTCAGCTAAAAAGAATAATTTCCTTACAGCCATTTGCTCACCAAATATGTCTGACAGAGTACTCTGTAAGGAATTTTTAAAATGTGCCAATGCATCACACTCCTGAAACATATGTTATCAGTTGCCTCTTTCTTCTCCATCACACCTCCAACATTTGCTATCTACCTGAGGAAAAATTCTTTGAAGTGTGCTTGAGTTATAAAAATACCTATTTAAACACTTCCAAGCAAAGATCCTAAACCTTCTGGACTTGGCTGCATACACTGGAGCCATGCATATGTCTTCCCATTTTTTTCTTGTAAATTGTGTTTCCAGTCTCTGTTCCCAATCTTTTCTAACCTCTGACTGATTCTTACAGTTATCATGCAATATTTCATATGCCCTACTAATTACCCCCCTTTTAACAGCTGCATCTGTTCTAGATTCAGCTAGAAAACTCCATCAAGAGCAGGTCTTTCACTTAAAATTCCCCTATCCCTTTCTCTTTGCTTGTACTCTGAGATCAAGCCCCGGTAGGGAAGACAGTATGTAGTCTGCAATCCAAATGTCTTCTTGGTGTCATCACACTCTGCCTTTCTTGCTTGAGTTATTTGCTCCCAACATCTTGGTTCCTTTGCCAGGTTTCACCAGTAAATTTCAGTCCCCTTGCCTATTTTCTGTACACCTACTTGCAGCCATCCCTATTGGAAAAATTTCCTTTCTCCATTGTCATATTGACTTAGTTCTGAACATACTTTCTACTACTTCATGAATATAATATTCTGTATGGTTGTTATTATTCTCCTTAAGGATCTGCATCAAAAAGTTCACTCTATCTCTATTTCTTGAACATCCCCCTTGGTTAATCATCATCCCTTTCTACTCTGAAATACAACCTTCTGCTTGTGTTATGCGTGACCCTTAACTGTGAAGCTCTAAAATATCCCTTCAAATCAGGTAAACCTAAACCACCTTGTTCTGCTGGAAGGATCAGTTTATCCCACTTAACTCTTTCCTTCCCAGATAGATTCATTCAATTCTTTATTAATTATCGTCCACAACTTCTCCATGGGTCAATAAATGTATGCCTAAAGGGACTAAAAACATTTTCACTGCTTGTATCTTACTATCCATATCCTTAAATAAGAGTTTCCAGTTTCTCAATTTTTGTATTATCTTTTCTTTAGTCTCTCCCACATATCATTAGCTGCAAAACCAGAAGCCTTTTTAATCCATACTCCTAAATACACTTCATCTTTTCATGCCCCCATAGATATGGATATTGCTGAACCGATTTGTGTGTGCACACATAATTTGTGACTATAGCCTTTGTTTTATCTTCATTAATTTCATATCCCTAAAAGACATGAAACTGTCTTAAAATGTTCCACAACACTGAAATGGCCTTTTCTTGACTTATCAGCTGCAAAACAATATAATCTGCAAATAAAGCCAACTTTTCTTGAATACCATACCAGTTATATCCTTGTATTTCTGAGTAACCTATTTTCTTTGCCAATGGCTTTAAATATAAAGCAAATAACAAAGGGGAAAGAGGACACCCTGCCTGGTTCCTCTGTTACAACACAGCTTATCTGAGAGTAACCCTCCCACTTTAATTCTTGCCGCTGATCCTTCATATATCCTTCTAATTAAACATATTACTGTATCGGGGAATGCATATACTTTCAATTACCTACTCATAAAATCCCAGCTGACTCTGTCCAATGCTTTCTCTGCATCAACACCCACCAACAACAGATGCATTTTCTTACATGCTGCTTCCTTCTGGATCATCATTGTTCTATTAATGTTGCCAAATGTTTGCCTCTCCACAAAACCACACTGATCCATATCTATCAATTTTGCCAACATCTTTGCCATTATTTTAGCCAGTACAGACATCAACACTTTATAATCATGGTTTAAATTGAAATCGGTCCACATGAAACTGGGTATGAAGGGTTTTGTCATTTTTAAGTAACAGCCACCACAGGTTTCTTCAAAGTCAGTGGTCTTTCCCCTATTTTTAAACTATTGTTAAACAAAATATTCCAGATCTTTATCACTTTCTTCTTTCTTAAAACAAAATCTTCCAGATCTTTATCACTTTCTTCCTTCTTAATTTCCAAACTTCCACAGGAATACAATCTGTTATTGGAGACTTTCTTGAAGACTGATTACACATCAGTTGCTTAACTGCAATCTTTCTAAACTCATTCATATCACCCAGATACTCCTTTATCTTCTCTTTAGCACTCTGCATTTACTCATTCTCTTGTTCTGTGAGATTCCACTTATTCTTCCCTTATTCTGCAATACTTTAACCTTTGTCAGCTCCTCAAAGTAATTTCTGTTACTTTTTAACCACCTATTTTTTTCTTTTATTTTGACCCTACTTTTAAAATCCATTTCTATTTTAACCGAATCACTAACTTTAACTTCTAAAGATACTTTAATCTTCCCTAATAACTCTTTAATCATTTCCACTACCCATTCCTTAAATTCCTCTCTTTTTAACAGGTAGGTGGGAAAACGCCAGTTTCTTATTTTTACTTCATTACCCTGCATTTTTATCTTAGTTTTTATTGATGCATGATCAGAAATAGTTATTAGTGTGTCAAAGCTTCCAATTAAATGCACATTTTCCTTTGAAATATAATTTCTATCTAGTCTACTACCTTGGGGAATCATATGTAAATTCTGTCCATGTTCCTATTACTAAATTCACATATTCCAGACCAAATATTTTCATAAAATTTCTTGAGAAATCTACAATCTTTTGTTATACTGTTACTTCTAGATCCCGCAATACATCCTCACTATTGCAAATCAGTTCTAGTCCCCACCTATAAATAAGACTTCCTGCTGAAAGCTGATTATTTCTCCTACAACTTTTCTTAAGCTCTATAACAGCAGTTTTTGGTGGAATATAAATGCATATCATTGTAATTCTCTTCCCTTGCCAATAGCCCCTTACTACCACAAATCTACCATGTTTGTCTTTTGTTCCTCATATATCATTATTGGAGCCCCTCTAGCGATTAGTATAATTACGCCCCTCTTCCTCTGCCTTTGTTATTCTGCCAAATATCCATTCTGAAATCCTATCTTTTTCAAATTCACATGCTCATTTCTTTCCAAATGTGTCTCCTACAGCATTACTATTTGCACTCTATATTTCTTAATGATTCACTACTCTTTTCTTTTTATCTATACCTGTAAAACCATTCATGCTCTTGGATAATATGAACAGCATAGCCATCATGATGAAAAGCTACTGTTACCACCTATCATACATGACAGTTTTTTTTTAATGTGTATTTCCAGCTTTTATGATACACACATATACTAATGTTTGGCTGATCTGTTTCACAGTTGTTTCTTCTCATCTCCATTTGAACCTATGTCACATTTCAAGACTTTTTTAATGAAAACCCTCAAATAAAAACTAAATACAAAAAAATCCCCTATTAACTTGGGACAAACGCCCACAACTATGTACAGCTTCAAAATATGAAATTTAACAGGGGACAACTGTCCCAAATTGATGGCCGCACATAACAGACATTATTTAACTTAAAAGTAAAGTTACCCATGCTAATGTGCATGCTACTGTCTGTGTTCCCAATTACAATGATTGCTACCTGTTCTTTTTTTATCTCTTTCCCCTCCCAGCTATGAAAAACAGTTTGTATGCCTTTAGAAAACATTAACTTTTAGCCCTAAGAAAAAGTGCACTGGCTATCTTTAAATAAAACTAAATTGTACACTGCTATTAACTGGATTAAAGTATTACAGCTGTGAGGAATGTTGTTACCTATTATTCACTTCCCATCATTTTAGACTTAGCTTTTTCCCTGAAGTGCTAGCCATTGTACCTTTAAATTTTGCATTTATTTTAGCAAAACAAAAAAAAAAAATACTCTGAATTCTCAAGATTAACTGCTTGCACCTGCAGACATCTTGTCTACTTAGAAATGTACTCAGCAATGAGTCTTTGTAAATTTAAATCAGAAATAATGCACAGCTGTCCTCTGCTGCAGACATCTCAACTCCACTGAACATTTGCCAGTGGAAAACAAACAAGGTAATATTTCTGCAGTTGTAAGCAGCTTAGCATTTTATGGCTTTCATAATTTTTGTCTTATTTAAAAAAAAAATACACACTGACAAAAACACCTTTTTGCAGTTTAAGCCAAATGTAGTAATATAGACAGTGACACTTGTAAAATAAAAAGTGAAAATTTCCTGATTCTACATATAATATAATTAGTGCACTTTTACACCCCACCCCCAGCCTTTTTTCTGTTGTTATACTGTAAAACCTGTATTTCTGACAACTAAAAAAACGTGTTTACTTTAATATCTTTAACACATACAAGAGTCACTTAAAAGACTCCTTCCACATTTAAAATGCCCCTGACTACACATTATACAAAACTATTTTACTGTATATAACATGCAATTTATATCATGAAACATTCTATATACGTACTAATAAGAGCAAGTATTGTTTTAGTTACAATTAGTTTTCCCCCTTTTAGTGTCCTTCTAAACATTAATGATATAAAGTGGGGTATATGCTTTACAGTCCACCCACAAGTTTAACAAAGTCAACAAAAGTCCATTTTTTTTCATCCACTTATCTCAAAAACAATTTTGCAAATGTAATAAGATGCTTTATAGTCTTCCATTTATTCACTAATTTCAGAGTTGCTGGTCTTCTTCCTGTTCATCTCCATCTCCCAAAACCTGACTCTGGTTGTTAAACTCTGGTTCAAGCCCAATGTACTGCTGAGTCCTCTAGTCAACTCCTGTCCTTTTTTCTACTTCTCAAGCATTTTCCTTTGGGAGATTGGAAAAGGTTTCATTGGCAAAGTTTCTCTATGAACCTTACTATCAGAAGAATGAGAAGCAGAGTCCCCTAATGCTTGCAGACTCACATTTTGTTAGAAAAACTTTTTTATTTCCTCCTTAACCTGTCCTGAGACAAAAAAAAAACATTTTAATTCTCCAGGAAAAAAAACTTTAAAGACAGCTGGATACAGCAGCTTAAATCTTACACCTGCCTTTTGACATTTCCCTATTGCTGGGATAAATTTGCTTCTCTTCTCCCTGGTGTACAATTAATAATCATTTTCTACAAACACTCAACTGTCTCCAATTTTTAATCCTTTGCCCTTCTGCCACAATTTTGTCAGGATCAACTCTTTCTACTGGTGTGATTGCATCTTTACTAATATAGGTCTTGGTTGCTTTCGTATGGCAAGGTTTGGAGCATACACTTGAAGTGCATTTTCAATTAAATAATCCTGCTGTGGCACAACAGTCCAGCTGCTTATTTGTGGTTTCATAAAAATTACTACAGTCTGTTCTTCCCAGTTTTTTTTGGCACAGCAGAAACTCTTAGATTTTTTCTCTGCTCGCTCTGTCTTCTAACTCTACTATTTTTTACACAGTTCGTCTTGCAAAATCTTATATTCAGCCAGCTTTTTCTTTATGTTAACCTCTGATTTTTGCATTACCAGTTCATCTGAATGGCTAGTTAAATAAATTTATTAGACTTTTTGTTGTTTGAAGTAATAGATCCCTTTAACGTTTTGTTTATTTTAATCACCTCTGACTACATTTGGTTTATGTTTTCCTCTAAATTACTGAAAGCCATCTCTTGAACCAAAGCTGAAGCTTGAACAGCTTTTTGTTGAAGAGATACAGAATCCTTCCCAGACAATGCTTTCTCTTCATCTTTTCTGATTGATTTTCTTTCAGGTTTTCCAAATTTCTTCTTTGCTAGCATTTAGGCAATGTATTTACTAGCTAGTAACTGAATGTTACGTCCCCCCCCAAAAAAAAAAACTCCAATGGCATTCTTTTTTCACACTGGAAGAACTAAAGTCATTATGTTGATCATTGTGCAGCCATCTTGGAAGTCTTTCTGTGTACATATTCTTTAGATGTCTGCTTCTGGAAATGCTACTCCCAACCCTAAACTAGAAGCATGCATGGTGAATGTCCATCCATAGTGAGGATAAACTTATGAATGAATCTGCCAGTCGAGGTGACCCTTGTACATCCTGAATATCTTGACAGGAAAGTCTTTTGTATAAGTGTCCACTGTAATACTCTCATGTGAAACAAGTGACTGCAATGAGAACCAAATGACCTGAAACATAATGCTGCTATTACCTATTGATTTTTCAGAATTTGTGAGAGTAGTGATTGTGCTGACTGAATTTTTTCCTTTGAGAGAACAGCTCATCAGGCCGGAAAGTTGATCCTGCACCAGATGAATGAAATATTCACTGTTATCCTAAAGACAGAAACAGAAGTTGAAGGAAGTCCCTGAGGGCTGTGAATTTATCCACTGTGGTGGCCAGCCACCAGCAGCCAGTCATCCGGGTAGGAAATTACCTTAGTTTATTTCAGTTTGAGATGTAAAGCAACCACTGCCATGCACTTACAACACCCTGGGAACTGAAGTAAGACCAGATAGGAGGAGTTGATACTGATAATGGTTGTCTCTTACATGGAAGCCAAGAAGCCTCCTTGACTCCTTTTTTATTTTGATGTGAAGATAGCTATCTCGAAGGTCAAAGAATACTTTGAATCTTCTTGAAGTCATGGAAGGATGTATCAAACTGTGGCCATGTGAAATGGCTCTTTTGGAAAGAACTGATTTAGGCCACTCAGATTGAGAATGGTTCGGAGATCCCTAATTTTCTTGGGAACCAAATAATAACCTGTAATAAATGTTTAGTCCTTTATAGTCTAAATGGATCTTTTTGGTTTGCTTTCTTTTGCAGTAGGCTTAACACCACTTTTCTTTCCCCAGAACTGTTATAGGGTGAGACATTGAGAAGAATCCAGGATGCTGACAGGAGGGGGAACTAAATATCTTCTTTATACAAGTGTTCTCTCCCTCTTATCTCATGATGGCCATCCATGCCAACAAGAGGAGGGCTGCATACATTATGGAGGTTACATTGGCCTCACTGATTCCACTCAAACATTTGATTTCTTTGTTGCTGTTGGCCACACCAGTACCATACCAGTATGGACACTTTTGAATTACAGAATAGGGGTAGTTGAGGAGTCTCAAACTTCTTCATCCATGTCCTCCAATTCTTCCTTAACTTTAGGTTAAAATGAGAAGGATCCACTTAAGGAAAATGAATGATGATTTAAAATTCTCAGCAAAATCTGTTGGGCACAGCCAGACATGAAAGTGAAAAACCATACTCCCGCCTGTTGTTCTTGCTGCACTCTCCATGGAATTATGAGTAAAGGCAAGGCAAAGTTAGAAAGTAATGAGACAGGCACCACCTGTGAGCTAGGTATGTTTTTAAGGTTATGATTTGACAACAGTTCCAGTGACTTAACCACCTGATTTGCAAACTCCTGCTAAAATTTCAGCATGTGGGGAAAATAGCACAGTATCCTAATAGTGAAAGAGAAAATAAATAAACTTACACCCCAAAGTGGTTCATTACCTTGAACTCCTGGGATGAATGGCAGGGCTTTGTGGTAAAGAGCTTTAAGGGCTGCCACAACAACAATAAAATGGATTACTGGAGATTGAACTTAACTGTTCCAAATCTTAGAAGGCTGGAGGATCCTGTCTGAATTCCAATGAACTGGTGTGACAACATCAGGCTCTCATTAATCCCCTCACTGACAGCTGCAATCCTCTTGTCAGCAGGAGAGACCACCCAGGAAGACAGCAGGCATGACTGGAAAGCCTTTTGCAAGATCCTCTGAAGAGATGTCTTGGGATCTGTGATCCATTCCCACTTTTCTTTCATTAGTTCTATGATTCCTAAACATGCAGTCATCTGAGTATTTGGTGGGGATTCTACTTCTTTTCACTGTCTATGTTTGGTGTTGGGTTTCCTGTGTGAGGTTTATCTGCCTCTTAATACACATGTGCTTCTTTCTTCCCCTACTGGAAGGTGGGAGGCTCCAAGAAGAAAGAAGAATCTGGACTGGAGCCAGATACCCTACAACAATCTCATAATAAGCTCTCAAAGCCAAGGTCCCACTATAGGGAATGCTGAACAAGCTAAAAAAGGAGGTGACAAGTGTCTCAGGTTGGTACCAGCACAGTTGCAGGTGCAAAGGTGAACATGCATGTCAGTCTGCATCAATATGGTAGTCAACATTGAAACTACATTTCAAGGTGGAAGGCAGAGATGTTGGGTGTCCAAAATTGGTAGCTACTGATGCTGATACAGATGCAAACACCATCAATGCCAAGCTAGGTGCTGAATAATCAGTAGTAGAAATCAATGCTGAAAAACCCATAGGACCAAACCTGGGGTAAGGACCTACAGCCTTCTGACGCAAAGATCTAGAGATCAGAGATCCAGAAGTGTACTGATGGAGTCAACAATGATATTGGCCCTCAAAAAGGAGGCCAGAATACCACCATAATTAAAAATGTCTACATAACTGTCAATACTGAAGGTATTAATACAAATGATAGTACAGAGAATGAAACTACTGCCAGTGTGGATGCTTCTGTCAGTACTGACTCTGATGCCAGCAGAATGTTAACTGGTGTCATTGGAATTAGCACAGGGACACAGCCAGTTAAAAGACACCAGAAAAGGATGGCAAAGGAGCACTACCCCCACGTGCCATAGTACCACAGAAAGAAGAGGTGAGACCATTTCCATCAGTGTCTTCAAAAGAGTTCTCATAATATTGTTGAAGTCTAAGTCAGTCATGCGACTATGGTAGAAATTGAAGGATACAATATCTAGCAAGAATGTGTCTAATTCAAACAGGTGATACAGCCCTGTCTTGAAAACCTCAAAGTTTGATCCTCCAAAACAATGACTGTCAATTTAAAGTACCACTAGAATCGAACAGGGTTGCATTAACAATCAATCCCTGTTTCATGGTAGCAATAGGCGAATAATCTTAAGAAAAGCAGGACTTCTCTGTATCATTGTATGGCTGCTCTATCATCATGTCTTTTTTCTTGGCTTTGCCAGACTCAGAAGACTCATACCCACCTTTAGATGTGAGAGATTGTGAGGAAAAAGCCTCTTCTGGAGTTAGACCATCTTTGGACATTAGACCCCTAAGAATTATCTTTTCCCCTATCAATTAGTGTCCTTCTATCAAATGCTTTAGAAATATTGCTGACCTGCTTCAAATGCTCTGGGCCAAGACAAACTACACACACAGTAAATGCCGGTCTTAGGATGAGACTTCACGCTCACACAAATCGCATTTTTAAAGCCTGAAGCTTTACTCTTTACCACAACTACAAGGAAGGCATCAAAAGCATTCAAATACATCACCAAAACTTGCAAGTGACAGCAATGTACAATAAACAAGGGACAGTAGGTCAGACTCAAAATCATGCAATGTAAATGCAAAAAACAGATTTGGAGAGGAGTTAAGCAAATCCAACAACCTGCACAATGAGAAGAAGAAGAAAAAAAAAGTCCTAAAGAGTAATAGCTTTTTTCAACACAACAGCTGAAAAAAGAGAGAGCAGGCTAAAGTGAAAAGGTGTGGTGAAAACTTCAAGGTCTAGGAAAAAGAAACAAGTTTTGATCTAAATTAAAGTTACAGAAAACAATCAATGACTGGCATACAATCCAATAAAGTTGGCAAGATTCAGCTTTGAAGAGATCTTCCTCAAACAGAAGCAAAAAGAACCTGAGACCATTTCATTGCTGTGACCTTGTTAACAGGGTTTGTCTGCAGCAAGAGATGCAGGAAGGCAATGGATATGTAGTGCTTTATGGGTTAAGGGGAGGGAGTTAGAGCTTGGTAAAATGGAACTTGCTGAACTGACCGTGTACTCACAGCCTTAGTCCTATTAGTTTGAAGACAGACCTGATCATTTTAGATGCATTGTTATTCAAATAAGTAAACTCGTAATTTTGAAATACATTTGATAGAACAACTATCTTTATAAGGCTCAGTTGTAGGGAATGTCAGAAAGGTGATGAGGTCATCTAAGCTAGACCTTTGATTGGATGACTGGGTGTAAAAGATCAGAAAAGGGTTGAGAAATGACCTACTCTGACTTTACACAGAAATATCCGCTCAAAATCTGTTGTAAGTAACAAAATATATTAAAGAAGAAACAAAAACAAAATATAAAAAGAAAAAGAAGCTATGCCTTACCATAAGGTTCCATCTGTGTTGTTGCTCTTCATCTATTCTTGACTAATGGGTTACGGTTCCGATACTTCAACTGATCTGGCCATCGTAAAGCTCGAATCAGCCAAAAAAACTCTCAAGCTACCGGTGTACCCACAATGCCATTCTTCACATTACCTCAGATTGAGTTTGTCAATAATTAGAAATTTATATAATGTATACAAAGTACAAGTCAGAAGCCTTGTGCAAGGCATTCCTAACAACAAGAACCCAGGACAGGATGTCACTCAACCAGAAACCTACAGGAGGGGGCAGACGGGGGGACGCAAGAATAGATGAAGATTGACAACACAGATGGAACGTTATGGTAAGACATAACTTCTTTATCTGATGTTGTCAATCTTCATCTATTCTTGACTAATGGGACAGAGTCCCCAGCTACCCTGAATCCTGGGAGGTCCTATGGAAGGACATTCCTGAGTACCACAGAACCAAAGGATGCTCTCCCCTTGGAGACCATATCCAATTTGTAATGTGAAATGAAGGTATGAGGTTTAGCCCAAGTTGCAGCTGCACAAATTTTTGACATGGAAGCTTTGGAATGAAAAACAGCAGAAATCGCCATTGGTCTAGTAGAATGTGCCTTAACTGGCTTAGGAAGTTTCATGTTCATTTTTGTCTAAATGAAAGAAATGCAATCTCTTAACTATTTTGACATAGTCATCTTAGACACTGGTCTGCACATAGTTGTACTGGCAAATGCTACAAACAACTGTTCAGATCATTTAAATTGCTTAGTTCTGTCCAGGTAGAAGCGCAACTGCCTGTGTACATCCAGAAAGTGAAGACAATACTTGCTTTTGTCTGAAAAATTTGGAAAGAATATAGGTAAATCTATGGACTTGTTGATACTGGTCTCCAAAAGCACTTTAGGAAGAAATGTTGGGTTTGTTCTAAGTGACACTCTGTCTTTATGGAAACATAGATAAAGCCTCATTTCATCTCACCTAAGTGACAGCTATGAGAAGTAATGTCTTCCAAGAGAGGATCTTTAAATCACATGTAGCTGCAGGCCCAAACGGAGGTGCACTAAGCACCTGTAGCACTAGAGTCAAATCCCAAGGTGGAAAAGGATCTTTGAAAGGGGGCTTCTAACATATTGTACCTTTAAGAAAAACTCTACAAAGTCTGCGAGACATCCAGGGTTGGTCTCCAAACCCGTTGTGAAAATTCGAAATAGCTGCTAAGATAACTTTGATCATAGGAGCAGAGGCTCCTTTATTAAAGATGGTTGTTAGGAAGCTAAGGATTTTTTTTCTATGGGTGCTAAAAAAGGGTCTAGACCATTATCATAAGCCCAAATAGAAAAATGCTTCCATTTGCTTAGGTATAGAGTCCTGGTGGACGGTTTATAAGATGCCAACAAAATGTGTCGCACGGGGAACAGTATATCATAACGCCTGATGACTACTGGAATTGAAGCAACCAAGCTGTTAGCTTGAGAGTCTGAATATTGGGATACACTAGTCCTTGAGGATGGGACAAGAGATCTGGAACTGGGCCCAGAGTCCAACGGGGCAAATGAGGCGAAAGGAAGAGAAACCATATCTGTCGAGGCCAGTAAGGAGTAATGAGGATCACTTTGCTCCTCAATAAAGCTGCATTCTTGAGAAATAGAGGGATCAGGGGAAAGGGAGGAAAGGCACAGAGGAGACCATGGGGCCATTCATGGAGAAGAGCATCCATGGGGGACTCCCCCTGAGGGGGAATTACGGAAAAGTAGCTTCTGCACTTATTGTTTAGAGGCAAAGCAAGGCTGGCCCCAGTGAAGAAAGATCTCCTTCGCTACTCTGGAATTCAGAAACCACTCATGAGGCATGAGGATGCATTTGCTCGGTTCGTCCGCTATCACGTTTGAACTCCCCAGGATTTGCATTGCTATCAGAAAGTGGTTGGAAGTTATAGCTCACTGCCACACTTGAAGGGCTACTCGAGACACAATGCATAGAACTTGGTTCTCCCCGTTTGCTGATGTACCACACTACTGACATGTTGTCTGATTGAACAACTATCATCCCCAGAGGTAAGGCAGAATGAAACTCTTGCAATGCAAGAAGCACTGCTCTTAACCCCAGTACACTGATGTGCACGTTGGCCTTGGAGGGTGACCAAGTGCCTTGGACTGTCTTCCCCACATAATGCCCCCCCAACCCCATCTGGGAAGCATCTGTGGTCACTATGGCTTTGGGCTGAAGGAAGACAAAGGGACGGCCTGGAAGAATCTCTTCTGAATGCATCCACCAGGTAAAATCATTCTTGCATCGACTGGATATGAAAATTAAATGTTCCATGGGGTGGGTCAGGATTGACCATTGGCTTGTTAGTAAACAATGAAGAAGCCTCATATGGAATCTTGCCATTAGGACTAATGTGGTAGCCGCCGCCATGGAGCCTACTGCCGGCAAAATCTGTACAGCAGGTATCTTGTTTAGAGTGCAGAAGTGGATGAACCTGTAAGTGAATTTTTTGTAACCTGTGTCGGAGAAGTGATGCTATGCAAGAAGAAGTGTTGAGACGAGCCCGATATAATCTATGTCCTGGGTGGGGGTTAACTGAGATTTGGCAGGGTTGACTGTTATGCACAATTGGTGGGACAGGTCTAGGATAAAGTCCATAGTTTGTTGTAGCAGATGCCTGGTGGAAGCCGTGAGGAGCCAGTCATCTAGATAAGGAAACACTTGGAATCTGTGCAGGCTCAAACAAACTGTGACCACCGCCATACACTTGGTGAACACCCTCGGGGCTGTGATGAGGTCAAAGGGCAGCGCTCTGAACTGAAAATGACTGGCTGCTATGCGGAAGTGGAGAAACTTTCTTGAGCATCTGTCAACCTTTATGTAGTAATACGCATCTTGAAAGTCGACAAAGCACATCCAATCGTCTTTCTCTAGGAAGGGGAGAATCGACTGAACTTTGACCATCCGGAAATAGAAGTTATGTCCTTACCATAACGTTCCATGTGGAGTGTTCATCTCGCCTTTGTTCTTACACCTGGGTTCGGAGCCGATCCTCGGCTCCGTGTCGGCCGCTTGCAAGCTCTGCATCGAGAAGAAGCTCGAGACAACCTAATTCCCACAATCCCCCTCTGCCTTTACCTCAGATCTAGTTTGCAAGCAAACCAGCAGTCAGAGAGAGACACACTCATGCAAAAAAGAAACTATATAAATGTAAGAACACTTATCTATATATATATATATATATATATACATATATATGTACAACAACTGCAAATGCAGAAGCAGAATAACCCAGACCAGGCACCAAACTGTACGTTCTTCCTGAGGGTGGGAGGGTGGGAATGTAAGAACAAAGGCGAGATGAACACTCCACATGGAACGTTATGGTAAGGACATAACTTCTATATGTGAGAGTGTTCAATCTCGCCGTTTGTTCTTACACCTGGGTAGCGTCCCTAGCTCCATGTTCCTGAGGAACTCACGGGAGAACGTTCTTGAGCACAGTGGAACCAAAGGTTGCCCTGTCCCTAGAAACCCTGTCCACTTTGTAATGAGAGATGAATGTATGTGGTTTAGACCAAGTAGCCGCTGCACAAATAGTGTCTAATGGTAGGCGAGCTGCATGAGCCAGGGATGTAGACACTGACCTTGTAGAGTGTCCCTTGGGTTTGACAGATAAAGTTTGATTTGAAGAATCATAAACGAAAATAATACAATCAGTTAGCCATTTGGAAAGAGTTCGTTTAGTAACCGCTACACCTTTCCTGCTGTCAGCAAAAGCTACAAAAAGTTGATCAGATTTGAAAAAGGTAGGTAGTTCAATGGATTGATTAATGTTATTCATAGAGCAAACTTTGGGGAGAAGGGATGGATTAGTGCGAAGAGATACTCTGTCAGAGTGAAAAATCAAATAAGGGTGTTTAATGGAAAAAGCCTGAAGCTCAGATACTCGTCTAGCGGATGTAATGGCTACCAAGAAGATGGTCTTCCACGACAAATACTTCAATGGACAAGAGGAGGCTGGCTCAAATGGGGGTAACATCAATTTTGATAATAAAAGGTTTAGATTCCAAGGCGATATAGGAGTTCTAACTGGTGGTCTAATATGGAAAGACCCTTTTAAAAAGGCCTTACAAAGTCTGTGAGCCATAATAGGTGCCCCACCTTCTTCCACATGAAAGTTGGAAATGGCAGCCAATTGCACTCTTAGAGTGGCAGGAGAAGCTCCATGGTGGAACAATTCTGTTAAAAACTCCAAGATCTTGTTTAACGGAGCTATGACAGGGTCCAGAAGTTGTGAATTTGCCCAGAATACAAAACGCTTCCATTTACTAGTGTAGGTCTTTGTAGTGGAAGCTTTATGAGAAGCCACTATTATATTCTGGACTGCAGGTGAAAGGAAATTAGACCTGGCTAAGAAGGGAATCGGAGCAGCCAAGCTGCTAGATGGAGAGACCAGAGCGAGGGGTGAGGAACTCCTGAAGAGTGAGTCAGTAGATCTGGTTCTGGGTCCAGGATCCAAGGTCCCTGAATGCGGTGTGCCAGAAGAAAGGGGAACCAAATCTGACGAGGCCAGAATGGGGCAATGAGGATTATCGTCCTTTGCAGGTTGTTGGCTTTCTGCAGAAACTTCGCAATCAGGGGAAAAGGAGGAAAAGCGTACAGGAGACCCGGGGGCCAATCGTGAACCAGCGCGTCCCTGGGGACTTCCCCTAGAGGGGGTAATAGGGCAAAGTAGCTCCTGCATTTGGCGTTCATTGGAGACGCAAAGAGGTCGCAGGAAGGCTGGCCCCACTTGCGAAAAATCTTCTTCGCAACAGACTGTTTGAGGGACCACTCGTGAGGCAGTAGAATTGCTCTGCTCAGCCTGTCGGCTATGACGTTGGATGACCCCGGGATATGCGTTGCGATCAGAAAGCGACCCGTGGACTCCGCCCATTGCCAAATTCACATGGCCTCTCTGCATAGCTGATAAGACTTGGTTCCCCCTTGTTTGTTTATGTACCAGACTACGGACATGTTGTCCGTCTGAACTGCAATAGTCCCTAGAGGAAGATGGGGAGCAAAGTGTTGCAACGCTAGAAACACTGCCCTCAACTCTAGAACATTGATGTGCAGATTGTACTCTAAATTGGTCCATTCGCCTTGGACTGTCTGTCCCTGAAAGATGCTCCCCCACCCTATCAGGGAAGCGTCCGTGGTCACCGTAGCTGTCGGCGTGGGTAGCACAAATGGTCTTCCGCTGGAAAGGATGCAAGTCTGAAGCCACCAGACCAGGTGTGATTTGCATGTGTTCGTGATCAAAATTTCGTGTGTCAGGGGTAGCTGTTGGAACGACCATTGTGCAAACAGTAGCCATTGTAGAACTCTCATGTGCAGTCTTCCCAATGGTATCGCAATGAGAGAAGCTGCCATGAGACCCAAAACCTTTAGTACCAGTCTCGCTGGGGATTTTCTGGATGATAGAAGAAGAGATATGTGGCTTTGTAGTGAGGCTATCCTTTCTGGAGGAAGCCTTAGAATTAAATGATGCGTATCCAATTCCGCTCCTATGAATGAGATATGCTGTGATGGCTGTAGTAAAGATTTTTCGAAATTTACGGAAATTCCGAGGTGAACACAGAGCTGTAGAGTGTAATCCATTGCCTGTATCAGTTGGCGCTGGGTGGTGGCAGAAAGGAGTCAGTCGTCCAGATACGGAAACACCTGGAATCTCAGGCGTCTCAAGTGAGACGCTACCACTGCCATGCATTTGGTGAAAACCCTGGGGGCTGAGGTCAGACCAAAGGGCAGGGCTCGAAACTGAAAGTGGCTGGCTCCCAGCCGGAAGCGCAAGTGATCCCTGGACGCTCTGGCCATTTTGATGTGGTAGTATGCGTCCTTCAGATCTATTGAGCACATCCAGTCGTCCTTCTGTAAGAATGGAAGGATCGATTGAAGCATGACCATTCGGAACTTTTCTTTCTTGACAAAGGTATTGAGGTTGCTTAGGTCCAGAATTGGCCTCCAGTCCCCTGTCTTCTTTGGAACTAAAAAGAACCTTGAGTAAGTTCCGAATCCTCTTTGGTCCGCTGGGACTGGTTGGATGACTCTTTTTCTAGCAGCTTTGAAATTTCTATAGCTGCAGGGTCTCGCAGATGGGGCGGCACATCTGGGAGTCTTCTCTTTGGAATTGGGGGCAATAGGAAGGGTATTCTGTAGCCTCTGGTAACAACGCTTTTTACCCAGTTGTCTGATGTAAGATTCTGCCAGGCCTGAGGGTATAAAGCTAAGCGACCCCCGACTGCCTCCAGAGCAGGACAGTCGGGCCTCCTCTCAGGAGTGCTGGAAAGGTTTCCCAGGGGGTGTATCCCTGTCACCTTGGTTTTGCGGACCCCCTCTGCCGCCAGGGCGGCGTCTTCCACCTCTGCCCCCTCCTCTGCCTCTAGAGGGGGCATCACCCTGTGTGCCTGGAAAAGATCCTTGGGGTTTTCGAAACCACATTTTTCCACCACGTTGCCCTTTGGGGTACGGTCTGGATGGGGTGGAAAAACGGACTCCGACAGCAGACAGAGTCTTTCCCTCCTGCTCACACCGGGTAAGGGTCTCCTTTACTTTGGGGCCAAAGAGAGTGGCACCATCAAATGGGGCGTTAGTAAAGGAAGACTTGAAGGCTTCCGCAAACGAACATAAGCGCATCCAGGATTGTCTGCGAAGAGCAATCGCTGAAGCTGCTGCCCTACTCGATCCTTCGGCTGCGTATGAGATCAGCCTCATGGACGAGTTTACAATGGATGTAAGGGTATTGAGTTGTGCTGTAACTTTCTCTGAGACAGCAGCATCTGTAATACCCTGGAGGGTATCTCCCAACTCTTTGATTAGATCCCTCTGTAATCGTGTGAAGTGGGTCAAATAGTTCAGGGATCGCATCGAAAAAGCCGCTGAACTAAAAATGCGCTTCCCGTACCTGTCCATAGTCCTAGAATCTCTGTTAGGGGGATGGACAGATGAGGAAGATTCCGACATCTCCTTTTTTGTGGCCGCTGCCACCACCATAGCGTCCACTGGAACTCCCTTTGTTAGATAAGCCTTGTTTTGGGGTGCAGTAATATACTTATTAGGCTTTCTAGGGACTGGCTCCACTGTGTCAGGCATCTCCCATGCCCTTCGAGCAATCAGCTCCATTAACTCATCGAAGGGCGGAGTGACCCAGGAGGAGGAAGGGCGAGCACCAAATGCCTTCAGCAAGACTGACTCATCCTCAGAAGGGGGGAGGGATTGCCAATCACCTCTCTGCTTTAGGATCTCCAAGATGTCAGAAAAAGAGACATCCTCTGAGGGTGACTTTGGGGACCCTTCTGACTCATCCAAATCAGTGTCGGATGTCAAAGATTCTTGTGGAGAATCTAAGTGTCTCCTCTTACACAATCTTTTCCTAGGGACTTCTTCGGGGGGAGCATCCGAAGAAGCCTCCGAGGAAGAGGGGGCACCCTCCAGGGGTGGCTGAGACACAGGTGCTCGACGCTTAGATGTAGCCGTGGGTGCAGAGGAGGATAACGGTCCTTTATGGGGAGGAGAAGCTGTTTCTGCTGATGTGGTTGTCTGGGTAGACAACACCTTCCTCATGAGGTCGAAGGCTCCCGGGTCCCGAGTCGAGGTATCTCCCGGTTCCGAAGAAATGGGAAGAATCCCCGAAACAGGCACCGAAGGCATCGACCCCGAGGACGGAACCAAGTCGATCCGAGCCGAGGCCCCGAGAGGGAGTGTCGGAACCGAAACATCGGTCCGACTCTCGGTCCCGGAACCAAGGATGGATCTTCGGCTCCGAGACTCCGGTACCGGATCCGACGGAGTCGAGGTGAACGGAGCCGACCGAGAAAAAGATGGTTCTGGCACCGAGGGCTCCACAATCAGCAGATCCGCTTCTTCCGGCTCCGAAGACTGGACAGGTCTCGGAGGAGGAACAGATGGAGACAGTGGGAGGCCTTCAAGTCTCGACACCAATTGAGAGGAGACCGAGATGAGTTTGGATAAGGCCGTATTCTCCATTAACTTCTGCACCACGCGGTCTACATCGGTGTCGGAGAGGGGTCTGGAAGAACGGGTCGAAGGAATCGAAGACGGAGCCGACCTCAACAGCGTCGGGGGAGGGAGCTCCGTCACCGGTTCCAAGACTCGAGGCTCGGTAACTGACAACAGTTGAACACTCGGTCCCGAAGTCTGTGGAACCGGTGATCGAACTTTAACTGAAGAGCTTGGAGCCGATGACCTGGGCTCCGACGTCTTCGATTCCTTCGAGGATTTGGATGCCTGGTCTGAAGCATCCAGAGCCTCTTGAAAAGTAGGTTTTAACAAACCCCTATCCATGAGTTTCCTGCGCCTATCTGTCATGACCCTCCCACTGAAAGAATGACAAATTGAGCAGTCTTCTTGCAGATGGAGAGGGCCAAGTCAGTAGACACAGGAACTATGATTGTCAGTAACTGACATCTTTTGCCCACATTGGCAACGCTTAAACCCAGACTTAGCTTTCTCAGACATCTTAAGCTAATATGGATAGTAAGTGAAAAGTCAAGTCCAGTAGAAAAGTCCAATCCGGTAATTTTGTCAAATCCAGTAAAAAGAAAAATGTCTATCCGGTAGTCACTCCAGTAACGGGTGGTAGGCCCCGAGGGAAACTCTAATAAGTTTAAACTAGCGTTAAACGGAACCGAGAATTCCTCAAAACCGTATCACACACACACACTGATACTAGTACAACTTTTTAGAATAAAATTATCCTAAAAAATACAAGAAAAAATCTTTAAATCTTAGCTTAGGTGCTCGAGCTCGATCCAGTGATGCGAACGCTGCAGTGGCAAACTAGATCTGAGGTAAAGGCAGAGGGGGATTGTGGGAATTAGGTTGTCTCGAGCTTCTTCTCGATGCAGAGCTTGCAAGCGGCCGACACGGAGCCGAGGATCGGCTCCGAACCCAGGTGTAAGAACAAACGGCGAGATTGAACACTCTCACATTTTTGCTTGTGCACAAACATTTTTAGAGCACTGAGCTCCAAAACTGGTCTCCAGTCCCCTCTTTTCTTTGGCACTAAAAAGAATGGAGTAAAATCCGGATTCTCTTTGGTCTGGTGGAACTTCTTGGATGACCGTTTTTTTCTAGCAGCTTTTGAACTTCTATTTCTGCTTGAAATCTCTGACTGGGTGGGACGTCGGGGAATTTTGCTGGAGTTTTCGAGGAGAAGGTGAAGGGGATAAAATAACCTCTGCAAAATATCCTTAGCACCCAGGTATCGGTAGTTATGTGTTGCCAGGCATCTAGGTGCAAGGAAAATCTTATCCCGACTGCCTCCAAGAGGTAAGCAATCGTGCTCCCTTTCAGAAGTGCTGGTAGAGTTGACCATAGAATGAGTTCCTGGAGCCCTGATTCTGCGGACCACCTCTCCCTCTGGGACGGCATCTTCTATTGTAACTGCCCCGAGGCAACTCTGAACCACGTGTGCCCTGGAAAGGCTTCTGGCACTTTTTGAACCATAACTTACCACTCCTTTGACTCCTGGAATAGGATCATTGAGGAGTGAAAAAACATACGCCCACAGCAGACAACGTATTTCCATCCTATTCACACCTGGACAGAGTTTCCTTTACTTTGGGACCAAACAAAGAGGAACCGTCAAAGGGAGCATTGACAAAGGAAGACTTGAATGGTTCCGCAAACTCGCACAGGTGCATCCAAGCCTGTCTACAAATAGCAGCCCATGAAGCAACTGACCTGGTCACCCCTTCGGCTGCATGTGCAATGAGACTCATGGATGAGTTCGAAAGAGACTCCAGGGTAGTTAGCTGGGAGGCCACTTTTTCTTGGACCCTTTCAGTGACTGCTCCCGCCAGGGTATCTGACAGCTCCTTGACCAGAGCCCTTTGAAGTCTTGTAAAATGTGCCAAAAAAATTCAAGGACTTGATGGAGAAGGTTGATGAAACTTAGACCCGCTTCCCAAATCTGTCCATCACCCTGGACTCATGGTTCGGGGGATGGACAGTAGAGCTCTACTTAGCTAGATCTTTCTTGGTGGCAGCCGCTACCACCATGGGATCAACTACTAAGTCCTTAGCCCAATGTGGTTGGTCTTCAGGAGCAGAAAGGATTGTGTCGGGTCTCTGGGAGTCAGTAGCCTTCCAAGCCTGCTGAGCGATCAGTCTAATTAAGTCCTCAGTGGGCAGGGTAACCCAGGAGGTAGATGGTTGAGCACCAAAGGCCTGCAAGTACATGGATTCCTCAGATGATGGGTCTTTGGGCTTCCAGTCACCCCTCTGTTTAAGGACCTCAAGAATATCTCCAAAAGAGACGTCTTCTGGAGGTGACCATGTGGAACCTTCCAGATCATCTCAATCCATGTCCTCAGTGACAGATTCTTCAGGAGAATCACAGTGTTTCCTCTTATACAATCCCTTCCGAGTAGGCTCCTCAGTGGGAGCATGTGAGGAGGACTCGGAAGAAGGTGTGCCTCTGACAGGCAAGTCTTGAGACCCCGGTGCTCGCTGCCCAGGGGCAGAGGTTGTTGGCAGAACTGAAAACCTGGGGTCACAGGGGTAGACTCCAGTAACCTAGGAGCCACTTGGGAAGAAGAAGTGGCTAAAGCTCTTTCCATAGCCTGAAAGGTAGAGTAACCCAAGAAGGAATGGGAGCCTGGAACCAAAACTGACAAACTTGGAACCAAGGTCATACCCCACCCGGACAACCCCATCTGACAGCCCAAACTGAGGACGGGTCCACAGACGCCACAGCTGTAAGAGATATGGATGGCTCTGTACAAAAACTCAGAGCCAACTCGAACCCTCCATGCTCGATAGCAAGGACATGGTCCTGGGGACTCCATGCTCGATGGCAAGGACATGGTCCTGGGGACCCACTGGTGCAGATGGCACCAAGGGGGCCAGAGCTAGACTTGGTGCCAAGGACAAAACTGTAGTTGGAGCCAAAGACATTGGAACCTGGGAAGTGGAGCTGATGGCTCTAACGTCCATGCAGAGGTTAGAGGAGGAGAATAACTGGGTGTGGACAGAGAAAAAACACCTGCTCCAGAAGGGAGAGGGGGCTGAACAGAAGACAGAAGACCCTGGGCTGCCAAGATCTGATCCACCAAACTGACAACATCCATTTCAGAAAGCCTTCTGGTGGAGTGCATCGAAAAAGCTGAAGGGGACTCAGGTCTTTCTAAGAATGGACTAGGTAATTGTGCATGGAAAGGGTCTATAGATGGTGAATAGGTAGACCTGAGTTCTGAAACTACCATTAGCTTCGGCGTTGTCTGCTGCTCCATGGGGGAAAGAGTTGGCACCAAAATCAGAGCCATAGAGATGGTTGGAGCCATAAATTTAGGACTCTGAACCACAGATGGAGCTGGTGTAGAAGATACCAAAGAACTTTTCAGTGCCGGACACTATGACTGTTCCAAAAGCTTTGGAACCTTGGTTTTCGGTTCTGTGGAGGAACCCTCAGAGACATGCTTATGCTTTTTAATGGTCAGTGCTGAAGGAGATGTCGGCACCAAGTGACAGCACTTAGAGCCAGAGGCCGGAAGAGACTGGTCGGCCTTGGACAAGACTTCCTTGAAAGGGGCCTTAAGGAGCCCTTTGAGGATCAATTTATTTCTTGTCTCTGCCAGGGTTCAATTACTAAAGCCCTGGCAAATGGAACAATCCACACTCAAGTGGGGAACACCCAAACGGTAAATGCATTTTTCATGAGAGTCTGACTTTGGTATCTTCCTGCCGCACTCAGTACATTGTTTAAAGCCTGTAGTAGAAGATATAGGCTTCTCTGCCATATTCTATCAAAGGGAAGGCAGAAGGACAGAAAGAGCTCACACACACACACACACACACACACACACACACACACACACACACACACACACACACACACACACACACACACACACACACCACACCACACACACACACACACACACACACACACACACACACTGAAAGTAGAGAAAGTCTATCAGCAATGGTAGAAAAGTTACCACAACAGTAAAAATACAGAAAGGGCTACCATCGATGGTAGGGGAAAGAGAATTACCAGCGGTAAGAGAAAAAAACACACACTCAAGGGTAGACCAGACACTCAAACAAGAAAAAAAGCTAAGAAGTAATTAGTTATAAAATAATTAGAAATATTTAGCTACAAGAGAGTTGGCGGATGCGTCTTATTCGTAAGAGCAGCAAACGAGATCTGAAGTAATGTGAAGAAGGGCATTTTGGGTAGACTGGTAGCTTGAGAGTTTTTTTGGTTGAGGCGAGCTTTACGATGGCCAGATCAGTTCCGAGGATCGGAACCATAATCCTTTAGTCAAGAATAGATGAAGAATGACAACATCAGATCTTAAGTTACTATTGCATGTTTTTCATCTGAGATATGAAAGGCTACCACCTTCATCCACATGGACTTCCTCACGACTGAGGTGGAAAAAGACTGTGGAGGGTATATTAGCTGACCTGTATGTAAAAGAGCAATATATGAAAACAGCAAGGAATCCTGTTGCAATACTAAGATTTACAGAAAAAGGCATCAGTTGTAAAAGCAATATGTTAGGATTTAAATCAGTCATTATGACCAGAACACAAAACACTTTAGCAGTAAAGTTGACTTTAACCAGCAACACTGAGGTAAGCTGCCAGTACCCCTACATCCCCACTTTCTCAATATACTAACTCCTATATAATACAGCCTTGGAGGTAAGAGAAGAACTTCTATATTCCAAAATTTAATTTTGTTGAAAAGGGAAGTCATGCTATATGACTAAATAGGAAATGATTAAATAAGTCCATCAAATTCTGTTACAAATATAGTTGTCTCAATGTAATCCATGCACATCAGTACAATGTCTCTCTTAACAGACAGCTGTAGATCCCATAAGGACTGATGTGTACAGTTCTCCACACACACTAAGTAACCTACTCCAAAAAAGGTGTGGAGTCTGCACAGTAAGACCCATAAGAAGAGAGAAGGAGAGAGACAGAGAGAGAGAGAGAGAGAAAGAGAGAAAGAAAGAGAGATAGAGAAGAAAATCTTAAGTGGTTCAGACTTGAAGATACGAGACAGAAGACATACATGACAGACTTTTATGCAATTTATAAAGTTTACGTACGCAGCTTCAAGACATAAGGAAGACACTCAGAAGAGATAAAAGGAAGTATATTTTAACAGAAAAGGTGGTGGGTAACTAGAGTGGCCTCCCTGACAAGATAGCATGGACAAAAATAGTAACACAATTTAGAAAACATGAAAGAGTGCAGAATTTTTATGAGGTAAAGGATACATGTCATAGATTAAAGGATGCAGGTTAGGGACATAAAAAATGACACCCACAAACTCCCACACTTGATTATTAATTCTGAGGTTACTTCTCTTCAGCGAAAAGGGACACCCATCTAAGCATTTCTTTTGGCCATCTTGTTATTTGGATAAATAACACCTTCCTGCTTGTTTTACTCTCAGTAGTTAAGCAGACACTGCTGCTTCTCCAAAATGTACAGAAACTGGCAGGCTAGGTGGTCCAAGTGGCTCATACAGGACTCAGCATTTTTCTATGCAGACTTCACAGAATCTGGAAGCAAACTATATTTTATTCCAAGTTGCAGAATGAATTTCTTTAATGACATGCATCCTTAGAAAACTTTCTGTGGAATCAATGTCTATTTAATAGCAATCTTCTTCTGTTGTGTTTAATCTTTACTATGACCTTGTATTTCCTAAAATAATGCAGTTATCTAAGTATCCTTAACACTAATTAATGCACCTGAAGTTTCTTACAATAAATTTTGATATGCTGATTAAACAGAACATGGCCAAAATGGTTTAATCAGAAATTATTGTGTTGTTTAGCATGGGAGTGGGGGGCAGTGGAGTAGGCAGTATTTTTCCATACACACATGCCCATAAAAAGTCACCTAACATGACGCTATGGTGGCATCCCATTTTAGTCATGTTTTAGCCAAAAAGGATACAGGTTATTAAGCCAAACACTTACCAAATTAAACTCCTTAAGATCACAACAGTTACTGTGTATACCCATTTATAAGCCTACTTCATACATTAAGTTAAAGGCAACTTTGAGACCAAAAACCCATTAAAAGGTATTGCCCAGTGTACAAGTCTAAGTGTAAATATGAGTGTGGTGCTTTAAGTTAAGCTGGTAAAACTTGCACTACAATAAAATAAGGTTTTTGTTTGTTGACTAATCTCCCACTTTATCCTAAACAGCTATTTATTAAGATAAAGTCAGTAATTGGAGAAGCAATAAAATGAATAACTACTGTTGTACTCCACTTAATCCATCCCAGTAACATATCAACAACACATGGCTAGTTAGTCCATGTTCTGTCACTAATGAGGTAAACATTTTTTTAATAATTACAGTAACTGTGATGTGGGTGTGTGTCTATAAAAATGACATTAGCAAACTGAAATATATTATGGTGGCCTTATATACCAACTGAGGTTGGGGGTGACACAATGAATGACAGCATCAAAATGAAATATGTTGCTGTAACAATTACAATTACAGTGATTAGGGTTAGAGTGTAATAGTGAATGGTAGCAGCAAACTGAAACACATTATTGTGACCATTATAGCGATTAGGGTTGGGGTGTGTTGTAGTAAATTGCAGCTGTAAAATGGAATAAATACTATGGCCACTGTAGCAATCAGGGTTTATAGCAGTGATTGATATCAGGAAACTGAAATACCATGCATTACTGTGACCAATAGAGCAATCGGGGCAGAGTATGTGGCAGCAAATGATAGCATCAAACTAAAATACATTACTATGACCATTACAATAATACAGGCCATATGGCAATAAAAGTCAAACACATTTTTAAGATAATTGTTTTGCATTTGATTTTCAGACTTATTACACAAATAAAATATATGCCTGTTTCCTGTTACTATGACTTCTGATCAGAATTCCACACTTGATTAAAGCAGTACTGTTTGTGGTATCAAACAAGGTCTCTAAAATGATTGCCTTTTATGACTAGAATAAGAATTGGGTATGTCAAAGATTATGCTACTGATATGACATACAGTGTTACAGTATCACAGACACTCAAGATACTGTTTTGCTAATGGTAACCAAAATTAAAAGGTCTTGTTAAACTCAAGTATTCTAACATCTGCAACTATGAAATGTCAGATCACTGATTAGAACTGATGCTAGATTTTAAAAGTTGGCAACTATTCAGCTCCATGGAGGGTCAAAGTCCCAACAGTGACTCATACTTATAGGGTGATTAGTGTCCTGGATGTTGGAGGAGCTGGCAAAGGGAGTAACAGAAGTGACAAGACAGTACCTGGGAGAGTTGGGAGTGCACATGCTTGGAAGTGTACTCATTATCATAGAATCCTTGCTCGAGACCAAAGATCACATTAGCTTGGAAAGGCCACCTGATGGTTTACATCACTCTCAAAAGTGGATGACACACCATTGCATAAACTAAAAGCATACCCATCTCTTCAGTCTCTATAGAGGTATGCAGAGGGGGCACTGTGAGCAAAATTAAAAAAAAAATCAAGGCTGTGTAGATGACTGCCTCATGCAAAGAATGAATGACTTAGTTAGGTCAAGACAAAGCTAACTGGCTGCAGTTAGTAAAGTGAAAAAAACTATTAAGCTTGACAGTAGCCTACCTTTTCCTTTCAGTAAAACATTGTGTGCTTAACTTAAGAATGTCACTCTGTGGGAAAGCTCTCTGTCTGAAAACTGCCTTCTAGATCTGCCCCTTATGAACAACACAGTGACCTCAGTGTATATCAGAACATTGCTGTTATGTTACTGTCCTGTGATGTAGTAATAAGGGTGTGCCCCAGCAGTACAAGATGTATAAGCTACCAGGACAGAATCTGTTCTGCACACATTATGCGGTAATACCAAATGTAGGCATCTTTTACCAGCAAAACCAGTGTTCCAGCTGACTACATAGCATGCATATCATTTCCTGTCAGCGTCTCTTATCATCATATCCTGACTTACCCAGTACAGTGCTAATAAATGGAATTTAGTTCTAAAGTCTCTTCCCCTTTTTCTTAACTTACATCTTGCAAAATACTCCTGAATAACAATTTAGATATTATGCAACATTTACTAGTCCTAAAACAGGAAGTTGTGTCACATATTTTTTAAGAAAGTGCAATTCTGGAAAGCTAACACTACACTCTTATTATTTTAATGCCTAAAGGTTACGAAAAAAAGTTATGTCAGGAATACAGCTATTACTGACTGTTAAAGTAACTGTCCAGTGAGGGCACCCAATTACATTGTGTGGTAGTGCCATTGTTGGGCACTAATATGAGTAGCTTAGTAACAAAAATAGGTCAGTACATTTGCCCAGCCTTTTATCATTTTAAAAGCCAAGCTATCAGGTTCTTGTTACTACTTCCACAACTCAACGTTTAAGCAAGCTGTTACAGTTCATTACTAATAGCAGATGGGCACATCCTATTGACATAAACAGTGCCCGAGTTAAGAACAGTTTGCAAAGCTTAACATACGACAGCTAGACATGCACAAAGATAATCAGCTAGCTAACTGCTATATACTTGTCCAGATGTCCTGTTTTAAGATTTAAACACTATCTTCATCGCAAACACTACTGATATTGATATGACCTATACCCATATTAGTCTTGTTAGTGTGTCAATTTATTTGAGCAGCAGGCTGTGGAAATGGCACCAGAAGTCTGAAAACAGCAAGTTAGGGAATTAGGTTTTAGATTTACTAAGGATGGGGTACAAGGTTTTTTTTTTAATAATTAAAATGCTTTCAAGACTGACCATAACAGCAGCTGTTTTCCTGTTACCAGAAGACATTTACTTTAACATAATGGGTTATATAAAATAGAATAAGTGCATATAAATTAGCACACTGAATGAACAGTAAAGTTGAATGAGGCTTAAAAAATATAATACCAGTATTAGGAAACTGTTAGCTTAACTTTTTATCCACAGAAGCAGCTACACCATTGGTATATAAGGGCCTATGGCCAATTCTGCCTGCCCACTTGAGTCTATAAGTTCACTTTTTGCTTTACAAATACCCTGCTGGTCCGTATTCTTCTCATCATATTTCCCTTATATATATATCTTAAGCATTATTTAATCCAGTATTTAATTCATCCTCCACCACTTCCTCTCACAGAATGTCTCTTGTTCAGCTCCCAATTTGTGAAGTTGGGCGGGTGGCCTAATGGTTAAGGTGTTTGCCTTACAAACACAAGGTGTGGGGTTTGAGTCTCACAAGGCATAATTGGCTAGGCTTAAAATGGCTCACAAGGGCAGTTAGCTTAGTACTAATCTATGAACCTATAAGAAATTCTTTGTCCCATATCCTTTGAACTGCCTTCTCAAACTTAATTAGGTGCTTCAAATTATGGACTGTATTTCTTGTCGGAAAACAATATATTTCTTCACACAGTATTTAGCAAGCCTGGTAGGCATTTCCCTGAATGGGAAAAGGACAAAAGGTTTTAGGCATGATTCTGACAGCTCTCAAAATCCTTCTGAAATGGGATAAAAATTGCAAGTTTCTCTACTGCTTTACAGACAACTATACAAAAAAAATGATCAGGTCTGAAATGGCTCTCACACAAACAAATATACTTATTCCAAGACTAATGCAGTGTTTAAGTCAGAATACATAAGTGTATGAAACCCAATTTCAGTGTGATCTGTCTCATACGTTGTCATAGCATTTTTGTAAGCATGAGCCTCATATACATTTTAAACTTATAGTTTTGAAAAACTGCAGAACTGCTCTGACCGAAGTTAACTTCTGCCAAAACCGTTCTGGTAGAAAGTTTTGGTTTCTTATAGCGGAGGAACTCCTATTTCATAAGGCATCATAAGTTAATTTTCATCCCTCGCTCCTTTTTGTACCTCACTTATATTTATTTCTCTGATATAACCAATCTCCTTCCTTCTTCCAAAGAATACATTGCATGAATGTATAAGCAACTGCAAATTCACTCCTGGTTTAGCACCCTTTTCCCTCACAGATGGGGCAATTTGTAAATATTCTATTTGCCACTGGGTTACACATACTTAAAAGTTCACGGAAATACATGGCTTACCTTCTAAAGATCCTAATGGAGCAACAGCCTAGTAAGAACCTATGAATCTACCTGAGTAAATCATCTTCCCTAGTTCAGTCCAAAAGGACTAAAATGACAACTTACAAATTTGGCAACTGTTAGCACGAGTCATTAAGCAAAAATTCTTTGTACAATCTGCGTTTCTCCACTCACCCTAACACTTCACTTGTCTAGTATCTTTGCATAAGTACCCTTCAAAAAGTAACAACTAATTAAGCACAATTTAAAGAATCAAGAAATCCTGAAAATAGACCATAGAGAAATTTCTTAAAACAGCATCTGTATTTTGCAGAAAGGCATGTTTCCCACCTCCCTACTTAAGTACTCCAGTCTTGTATCATCTTTGGAATAAAGAAACTATTCAATTTTGCAGCAAAACTAAATATTATTTTTAGTTTGAGGATTTGTGATTCAGAGCTGGCATACTTGGGTATGAGGGTATTAGGGGAATAGATTCCCACAGGCGGGTGCAGTAGTGCTTGCTCCAGGCAAAAATTAAAAAAATATACTGGAAAAATATGCTGAATATCTGGCCTGGTAAGTTTTCATGAAATTGTAATTTTGTAAGATGTGTACTGGCAGCTGTCATTCAGTAATGATTGGAAGCGACTGTCCTTTTATAAATAAAGTCTCTGGAGCTGTATGATGTACACTGTCCCTGTGGTGTCTCATTTGTAGCAGCTTGTAAATAAGGGACTATGAATGGATCTCCGATCATAATTGTATTATTATATGTTTAAGACAAAGATGACAAGAAATTCACCTCTGTCACACGTCTCTCTTGAGCCTGCTTAGACCTACCACCAGTGAAAGAAATAGTAATCAGTGTATTTCATTTCTGGCTTGATTTAAGAGCAATGGGTAACCAATTCATAGGTGTGTACTAGGCTAATGGCCCTGGAGCCTTTACAAGCCTAGCCCATAGAAATGCCCTGGCATTGTGCCGCCCGACATTAGCTACCAGTGTCTCTATCAAGCAAAGCCACTGGAGTGATCCCCAGGGTGAACTTTCTATTTCCCATCCACTCATCAAGATTTCTCTTAAAAAGGGCCAGTGAGGTGCTGTTCTTGACATATATGGGAAGCCTATTTCAGAGCATGTCAGTCTCTGGGTCATGAACCTGTCCCTCCAGCATGTTTTGTTGATTGTGATAATGAGGTTGAGGTCTCTGAAGCGTGTGGTGCGGAGGGATTGGGATTTCTTTAGATGCAGCATTTCTAACAGAGCTGGATCAGACATGGCTTTGTAAGTCAAGCAGAGATTGCCTCTTAGTAGACAATATGAGACAGAAAATAGCTGGAGTTTTCTGAGTCTGTCCATGTAGGACATGTGTTTAAGGCCTACGATCCCCTTTGTGAGGTACTTTTGTGGCCTCTCCAGCTGTTGCAGGTGTCTAGTGAGGTACATGCCAAATGGGGGATTACACTCGATGACTGGTCTAATGAGGGAAGAGTAGAGAGAGATGATGACCTCTTTCTTCCTGGATGCAAAACCTTCGGTAATAAGATGTGACACACAGAAGGACTTTCTGACTAGAATGGCAATGTGGTGGTCGAAGGAGAGGTTGCTGTCAACCTGTGTCCCCAGATCTCTAGCTTCCTCCAGAGTGATGGTAGTACTACCAAGCCAGTAAAAAAACATGCACTCTGCAAGCCTCCCCCATGAATTTTGTGTGAGAGTGTGAGAGTGTGTGTGTGTGTGTGTGTGTGTGTGTGTGTGTGTGTGTGTGTGTGTGTGTGTGTGTGTGTGTGTGTGTGTATGTGTTAATAATACTTTATGTGAAAGACAGTTACCATGAATAAAGAGGCACTGGAAATTATTGGCTCACAGAAACAGCGTGCTGAGCTCTGTAAGTGACCTGTGTCCAGTCCAATCTGGATGTGAAGGTTGGAAGCCATGTCCAGGACAGCAGTGCATATTCCCTTTATGTTCTTATATAAGATGTCAAAATTCCCAACATTACCTTATCAACTCAGTGAGACTAAGTATTTAAAAAGTCATGGGCCCTTGAGGTTAAGTGCTACATAAGCCCTCTTATTAAATCACCCAAAAACTGACAATGTATTCTACTTCTACATGACAAAGAAAGGTACAAGTTCCTTCGAGTAGATGCCCTTTAATGACAATGTTACTTCATGTTTTGTTTATTCACCCTAAACCATCTCACACAGTCCCTGGGCCTATAGCCGATTATTTATCCATCAGTTTATTATTATCCAGCTTTCACTCCTCCAATATAAATTGTAAACATCTGTGCTGGTACTTACTTAAACATGGTTCATTTAAAAAATGCACATATTATAGATTAAATATTCACAAAACAGTACTCAACACAAAATTCAAAAACAGAAAAAAATTGCTCTGTTTGAACCAAACTATTTAAGCTTTGTGTGCTTTACCTGCACTAAATTACATTATAGCAAGCTGACTTAAATCAGGGCACAGGCAAATATAAATATAGGATCAAAAATTAAATAGGGGCATATAACTGTAGACTTAAAAACATCCAAGCTAAATAAATGTTTCTATTTTATTCCATGACACTGTCTAGTCATATGGTTAATGTTTCACCATACAACACTTTTCAAATGTACACCTCCTTACATTTCAACATACACTTCTTGCCAATCAATATTAAACACAAACCAAGCCCCTGAAACCATCATTAACAAACTGATGGTTTATAGGCCCAAGTGCCCTATATAAACTCACTCTCTAGCTATAAACATTTAGTAACATATATACAGGTATGTGTCTACCCTAATTAAGATCTAAAATAACACTGTAAGTACCAATGGGCAACTATAAAGATAAACATTAAATATGGGTAATTTGAGTACACACTACTGAAATGCCTAGAAAGTTAAATACAATTTGCACATATTTATTTTATTTTCAGTAGCTAGAAAATGACAGCCATTAACACGTTGGCGGTCTATAAGCCCAAATGGCCCACACAACTTAACATCTTAATATATAAGCATAATAACATGTGTAAAGGCAAATTCCTCCTCCATGTCTGGCTTATTTTTAGCCTTTATACATACTCAACAGATAGTGCTTATTACCTTATTTTTAACAAGGTATACCCCCAATATATCCCAATTCATGTAGAACTGTTTAATCTATTCAGCCATACTGTTTCCGGGATAGCTTACATACATAATACCTCTTCTAAATTAAATCTGACCTCTGGTCAAATTCATTCTGAAGTATCTACTTCTCCTAACTCCACAGTACCCTTACCACTTTGCCCCATCTATGTTTGAATTATTTTCATGGGTACTTCTCCTATCGTCCCAATGGGCTCAACCACACTTTTAAAGGTCAACCCTTTATCATCCCAAAAATGTTCAAAATCATTGGGAGAGACCATCTTTGGTTTACTATCCAGCATTTACATTCCCACACCACATCCACAAAACACACAATGTTTTAAAGTAATGTTGTATCAACGTTTGTTGGTACCCCGGGCAATATCCCCATCTAGCACTCACACCCCAGATTGATGACAAAAAACACACCCCAGACTGATGACAAAATGTCCTCCTAACTGTAGTAAACAGCTATCATGTGCAAAGCTAACAGCTCTTTGCAATACTTCTGAACAAAGAAACCAGCAGCTATTTAAATGCAATTCATAATGAATTTAGGGAATAATAAGCACCTCTTCCAAACTACCTGTCATGTCCACTAACAACCTGCACATTGGGTAGACAAACCCATGGCCTCATCCTTTCTGTGCCTTTTTTTTAACGTCACTGCAGAATAATCATATTCCACAAACACGGGTCACCCCTCCACGGACAACTTTCTCCCAAGCAGCCACAGCTTCCGCAGTATTTGCTCTTTTTCATAACAAGTAAAAAAAAACATCAATCTGAACTGAGCTTGATCTTCCCTACTTACATTCAGTTTCTGATAGTGCCAAATGTTTCATTTGAACTAGTCATGTGGAGTCCTTTACAAAACCAGTTCACTCTGTCATCTTGTTTTTCACATATTCCATTGAGCTCATGTTTTTCTCTACCTTCCAAAACTCTGTACAAGCTTTAATTATGTTTTCTTGCCTTCATCTTCCGTTTTAGTTAATTTATGCTAGGTGTTTCATTTGTTCCAGCTGCTTCAGCATCAGAGATGTCCTCACATGTACCACACATTTTCTATTTGGCTGGTTCAGTGGCTTCCAACTGGTCGTGCAGGCATTCATTTCTTCAAGCATGGCACCTGTAGCCAGTTAACAGATGAAGTGGACAAGACATTCAAATTTACCAGTTCAGTTTGTGTCTCCAAACTATGGCTTATTTCAACATTCAGGATTTCATCTGCAGGTCTTTACCTCAACTCTTTACTTGAGCAGTGAGGGATATTACAGAGGTCTCATTCAGACTTGTAACAAACTTCACCTTCATAACATCCCGAGTCCACCACACAATCCCTTCCTATCATCACTGATCAACAAACAATATCCTTACTCAATGACTCTCCCAAAACTATGTCAGAAAACTAATTTAACTTGTGTATTAAGCAGTTTTAACTTTGATATGTATTCCTGTGTATCACATGATATATATAATGTATACAGAAAAGTATTGTATAAAATACTCTGTGTAAGATTTACATTTTCTACAGTAAGAGGGATATCAAATATAAAGGTATATGTTTAGTGTTTAGCTACCTTGTCTTTAAATGGGTGTTAAAGCTAATGGGATTTGTATACAATGTGATCTTCTCAGCCAGTTAAATAATTATTCTTGATGAATGCACACACTGTCTTATATCAACTGTTGTGACTGTCTACACATACATTTGTGTACATACATGACAAAAACAATCAGGACCCAGGTTCAAGGAAAAGTAAACCTGTCTGGTGGACATCTGCAATAAATAAACTCTATAACAAAAGAAAAAAACTGCTGTCCAGTTGGAAGCAATCTCTCCTTAGCCTAAACAAGAAAATAAGAGCATTAGTGAAACCCTCCAAAGCAAACTTCGAGTCCAAATTGGCCACATCTACTAGAGACAATCATAAGGCCTTTTTCACATATGTCCGTAATCTCGAAGATAGCACCCTGATCTGTTCACAACTGGTGGTCAAGGACACCACATATACAACTGCTGTAGATATAGCAAACTTGCTGGCTGACAGATTCAGCGAAAATTATACCCCTCTGTCCCCCATCAGTAAATCAGGACTTTCCCAGTACCTGCCCCCTTCCCCTTATATCTAGGGATCAGGTCATCACTGCTGTCTCAAAGGCAAAAAATACAGCCTCCATGGGACCTGATAACATCCCAGGCTGCAACCTACATTAACTCAGGCAGGATCTTGCAGCAACATTAAGTGCCCTATTCAACTCATCAAAGCAATGGATGAGGGGAAGACAGTGCACACCACCTACCTTGACCTGGCCAAAGCCTTCGACACTATTCACCACTCGGGAATAATACATAAACTCTCTTAACTACGCATCAATCCGTATGTTACCAGATGGGTAGCTAACTGGCTCACTGACAGAGCCCACTTAGTCAAACTAGGGGAAGCCGCCTCAAGCAGTAGACCTGTATTGAGTGATGTACCCCAGGGTTCGGTCTTGGGGCCTCTTATATGGGATATATTTTTATGAGGTGCAGGTCAAAACCAGTGGGCTATGGCTGACCAAGTTTGTAGATGACTGCAAGCTGGGAGCTGTCATCAATTCCTCTAGTGATATGGATATCCTCCAAGAGGGTCTCATCGAAACAAATGACTGGTGCCAGAAACATGGCCTCAAGCTGAATATGAAAAAATGCATCATCATCCCCTTTGGGGAGAGTGATGTCCCCACAAATTATCACATTAATAACAACGTCCTAAGCACGCAGTCAGTCGTGAGGGATTTGGGCACCCAGATTGATAGCAACCTGACTTTTGACCACCATGTTGCTTCCATTGTATGGAAAGGTTTCTACATGGCCCACCTCATAAGTAAGGGTATCTCATCCAGAGACAAGGAGGTCATAACATCCCTGTATTCTTCCCTTATAATGCCTATTATTGAGTACAACGCCCCATTTGGCATGTACGTCCCAAAGCACATGCACCAACTGGATAGACCACTAGGCTAAAAGCCCCATCCCTCTACTCTGTTTCATACAGACTCCTCAAAGGTGACCTCTGTCTGGCATACAAGGCAATCTCAGGCCCCACCTTGATGGGACTGCTGCATATCCACAAGTCAAGCTCCACTCGAGTAACCCGTACACGCGGCCTCAACCTGGACTGTGACATTAATAGGACTCGCTGGTGGTACAGATTTGTGTCCCAGGGACTCCCCCCATCTATGGAATAGACTCCCTCTCCATGTCAAGCAGAGTACCTCTTTACCCCTTTTTAAGAGCAACCTGGATAACTGGATGGGAAATAAAAAATACATCTCTGGGATTCCACCCGTGTCCCTGCTAGACAGGTGCATAGGGTGCTAATTTGTCTATGCAAGGGGTAAACTCTTGGCTAGGCTTATAAGGGCCTCAGGGCCAATAGCCTAATAACTTCCTATGATATTATGAACAACCAATCCAAGGAACAGTGTTTGTGGGCACTGACAAAGAGCACTTGCTTGCCCACTTTCTCAGCTCAGGAGATAGTTGGAAATTCTGACCACTGCTGGATTAACCTTAAGCAAAGGTCTAGAGGTTCTTCATCTGCTTTACAGTGTTTCAAAAATGCAGAAGCCACCATAAGACAATGCAAGCTGAAACAGAGGCAATACTACAGTCAGAAAATACAAGCAGTTTATGATTGCCTATGGTAGACTCCCAAAAGCCCACCAGACCAGTAAGCCACAGATGGATCACTCCTTTTAAAAGCAGAAGCAGTGATGCAGATTAAGTGGAAGGCATGAAAAAGGTAAAATGCTATAGGAATAATGGAATAAGAGATGATACATGGCAGCAAACAGAGAATCTGACAGCCAGCTCTGGTTGTTCACAGGGATACAGCCCTGACTATATCCTAAACAACTCAAATTCAGTTACTAGCTTGACAGAGCTAACAGGGGGGATAGGTGTGCAAATCCTGGGTGGCAGTTGGGATAGAGCTGGAAGTGGGTTACAATTGTCCTGCAGCAGAAGGAGGCAGACCTGCAACCTGGGGGCATGCCTGTGGTATTCAAACCACTGATTTGCTGCAGACTTCATTAAGCAAGCTCACAGGAGTGTACAGTTGCATACTGAAAGCACTGTGGTCCTCACTGTGGCAGGGTCATGCGTCAACTAACCTAGTGGGAGGGTTAAGACTACGTGAAGTCCCCAGTAACTGGATGTCAATGAGGACATAAACAACCCTCACAGCTGCCTAAATGATGGTACCCCCCCACCACACCCTAGATGACTCACCCTAGTGAATCTCAGATAATCTACTCCACTACGGAATGAGTGAGCTTGAGTCAAATGGGGAGGGACCAATGATAGACAAGCATGGGGACAATAAGTATATAGAAAAAAATGAAAAAATCTAACACATAAAAAGAAGAACAGACAAGAACAGTGATCAGCGGAACTGAAAAAGGTTATTTTTTAACAGTAATATGTAATAAAGTTAGCAGTTTTAGCATACTACAATGGTGGGTATCATGACCCCCCTTCCACAAGCTACATGCATTCCCATCTACCCCCACACAGTTTAAACTACATTAATCTTCGATTATCTAGTTTTGCACATACCATTTTAAATAAAAAAATCATTATAAATGTCAAGATCCTGCGTGTCTGTGTCTACAAATATATGTATAGAATTCTGAGTAGTGTTAACTGTGTTTGATCCCTTATGGTTGGGTCCCAAGACAATGCACACCTCTGCAATCCATCCTTGTTGAGTAAGGCAACTGTTTAATAAGCAACATCCTGGCCAGAAACCATATCCCAATGCTAGACTGTTTCATCTTCCCTTCTAAAGACAAGACCTGTCACCTGAAGAAGGAAACCCCCTTTCTTGAAAGTCAGTATATTGAATAACTACATTAAAAACTGTATAAGTAATATCTTCAAATGAATTTTTACTATTTCTCATTTTTTTTTATAGTGAACCTTGCCTGGAGATCAAACCCAGGACCCACTGCATTCTGTGTGGTTGACACTGTCACTAAACAAACAAGGAATCTCTGGACAGTTAGATACCTGGCTTCACCTTACAGCAGTTGTTCACAGTGATAGTGATTTTGAAAGCACAAGCAACTGATGCAAAACAGTTAACCTGATATTGTATTGTACTATACTGTACTGTATTGTATTGTATTAACAACTCAATGAAAAAGGAAAACACTGGCCATTATCTGGGAATTGATCTCAGGATTCACTTATTCTCTGGGGTTGTCAATGCCACTGGACCAACAGTCTCTAAACAGTTAGGTACCTGGTTTACAATATTAGGTTAACTTGCATAGGGATGTGTTTATAAACTTTAATGGATGGGGCTCCTTGCATGTACTATGGTGCACACAATAAAGTCTATGGATGCACCCACACATACTCACTCTGCTGACGTCACCGAAGTAAACATTCAATGAACATTTTGGTGACATGATGAAGCGAGAAATAGTTTATGAAAGATTTTATTTTAAACATTTCCCCTTAGAACAGGCTTTCTCTATTATCCATCACGTTGACAATTCTATCTTTGGTGCCTCTACTCTTTTGAAAACCAGCTTCTTCACATGGCAGTTTTTGGTCCATGTACATTGCTGGAGTCTGCGGGATCACCCGCATCACCCTGTTAATATGTGAAACAAGTGCAGCTGTTCAATAATAAGCACTGTTTAGCACTGTCCTTTGTTAGTGCTGCTGTTTTCCAAATCTGATGGTAAATTCCATGCAACACTCTAATAGCATCAATTTGTAGGATATAAAACAATTCAGCAGGACTTCCATCACTTCTTAAATCACTTCCTGATCACTGCAGGAGTTAGAAAAGTGGAAGCAACACAACTAGAACTTGGCATATGACATAAATTAAATATAATATAAAATAAAGTAAAATAAAATAAAGTTTACATGGGCAGCAGTGGCCAAGTAGAAGGGAGATGAAAGACCAAACATTTTGCTTCTCACATTCAGAACTAGCTATAAACTTTAGAAGTGATTCCGTTCTAGTACAGCTTCTGTGAAACTGCCTTGTGTGGTCTCATTACTTATAAAGATGTGCTTTCCCACAATCACATCTTCCATTACTGAATACAAGGTTTGCTACAGATCCTTATAGTGTGAACAGAAAATCATACACATAGACACACACAAACATACACACGGGCACGCGTACTCACAATCGGATAATCATCTTACACTTTTTAAAGTCTAAAGATGTCATAATTTCAAAACTTTCAGTTGTCAATTTGTACGTCACATTATTGTGCAATGTGATTTTTTAATGTCAGCTTAGTTACAATTTAGTTAAAAATGGAGGATATAAAACAATTATCAACCAATTTAGACTGGAGAGCAATTACTTTACAGAGGATGTCTGTAAAAGTAGTGAGAGCTATACAGAGTGAGAGTGGTGAAATCTTGCTTCTGTGGCAGACATATCTCTTCATTCTCTTCACAAAGTAAATCATGTTTTTAGCATAACACAGTGGGGGTTAAAAGCACTTTGTAAACAAAGGCTTTGAGAGTATAAGCTATGCATGCCCTCTGTCCTTAAACTACTTGAACAGGATCCTTGCAGATTTTACACTACGGCCTAAATCGCTTAACAGGTTTTGCAAGGTCATGGCTGTGACACACATGCTAGTCTACTCTTGATAATGCTGACTGGTGCCCGAAGCAAGAGGGGTGAGGAAGTTTTTATCAGCCACCCTGCATCTTACCTCTATAGAACTAATTAGTGCAACTTTAAAATATATAGTCAATTACGGCTAAGGTAAAAATGGATACGGATTTCCAGCCTTTTTAAAGAGTTCTCAAAAATAAATATAAAAAATCTACACCAAGCATAACAAACCTAGATATACTGAATAGATTTTCAGACCCAGAAACTTATATCTTTTGGCATGATACCAGCCACTGTCACCTCAATGTGTCAGGAATGATTATGCTTTTTTAAAGACAGTCTGGTAAACTTGTTATTCTATACTGCTATTTTCAGCAGATCAGCTTATCCTGCTATCACACACTGACAGGATGCAATTATACTACCAAGAAGTAAAATGCTAAACTGTAACATTTAGAAGGAAGTAATTGCATTTGTGCAGAAAGGCACGTAGGCTCTAGACAGACTGACATGATGACTATAAAGTAATACTTATGCAATTGATTGGACATTTACTAAAAAGAAAAAAAAAACAGATTGTGAATAAAATAAATTAGCTGACAGTCTGAATACATATTGTACAGTCCTCTTTTTCACTATACTTCACATTTCAGAATTACTACTGTGTAAGGATTCCTTCAGTCTCAACCAGTGACAAAGACCATTTGAAGGCAGTGCTCTACTGGTTGCCCATGCCATACATATGCCACTAACATCTTCCTTGTTAAAGCTGCACACTGACAAATTCACTAATTTCCTACAATTGTAGTGAAAAACAGAGGCATAGCTAGGGTGGGGCAAAAGCAGAAGTTGCCCCAAGAGCAAGACCAATTGGTACTCCAGTACTGGTATTCGTTTCTATACCAGCATTACTGAACACTGGTACAGAAATTGAAGACTGAAGTTCTTCAGGGCTTTGTGTGTGATAAAAGTTGTAGCAAGCAGCTTTGTAAAAGTAGAGAAAATATTTTTACTCTTACTCCTGAAGTACAAAGCTTTTATCTCCTCAACTTCGAAGTGAAGGGCACAGATTGGGAAGAATGGTCCTGGCCTGGCCTGCCAGATCGGAAGAACAAATTGTTTTTTGCTTCACACCTTACAGCTGAGGAGCACTTCGCTGAAGGTTGGGCATTGGGCTGGCAACTCGGCACCATAAAAAAATCTACTGCCAATCATTAGTGGACCGGAGTTCCTCTGTGGCGACCCCTAACCAGGAAAAGCCGAAAAGACAAACAACAACAACCTTACAGCTGAGGAGCACTAAGTCACTGGGTGTCAGATATGCCAGCTACTGCTATGACTAAAAGGTGCAAAAGTTACAGGACTGCCTGCAAATGCTTTAGTAAAGATGCTTCACAGTTTGAGTTCAGAGATACACAACTGAAATTATGAGCACTACTTAAAGATAAGTGAACAAAAAGAAAACAAAGAAACGATGGTGCTGGAAATGCAGGGCTCTCATGCTAATTACAAGAGAGACAATTCACCAGGAAGAATATTGACATTTTTAACATTCTTTAGTAGGTAAAACGAAAACCAGAATGCAAGAGGAAAATAATATGCTACAATGGAAGGGACAGCAAAATGCATCGTACATGTTAAGCACATTCAGATTCAAGAAATTACTGGAAGGCAGCCAGCAAGGATCACTGAGGAAATAAGAAGTTATGTACTCACCATAACGTTCCATCTGAGTAGGTATCTTCATTTGTCTGCAACCTTTGGGATACGGATCCGATCTCGGATCCGAGCCGGCAACTTCTATCACAGCATAGATCCGAGCTCCTAGCTCCTCCCTTTACCCACAATCCCCTGCCAACCCTGACTGACCCCAGATCAAGTTTGCCCCATAGCACAGCTAATACTGTGTCCCAGAGGGAACTAATCTAAAGAACCCCACGTAGGATCATATTGGTCAGGGGGAAGGTGGGGGGGATGGTTGCAGACAAATGAAGATACCTACTCAGATGGAATGTTATGGTGAGTACATAACTTCTTAATCTGAAGTAGGAACTTCATTTGTCAGCAACCTTTGGGACAGAGTCCTCAGCTACCTAAATCTTGGGTGGCCTTCATGGAAGAATATTCCAGAGCACTGCAGAGCCAAAAGACGCCCTGCCTCAGGAGACAATATCTACTTTGTAGTGGCTGATAAAGGTATGAGATGAAGCCCAAGTGGCTGCGGAACAAATGTCATCCAGAGAAACCCTAGCCTTGAAAGCAGCCGATGTAGCAACGGCCCTAGTAGAATGAGCATGGACTCCCTGAGGTGCAGGACTTCCCGAGCTCTGATATGCTAAGAGAATACAACTAGATATCCATCGGGAGAGGGTAACTTTAGAAACCGACTTGCCAAAGTTGTTTTTGGCAAAGGAGACAAACAACTGATCGGATTGCCTATGACCAGTAGTTCGATGAATATAAAAACGTAGTTGTCTGTGCACGTCTAAAGAGTGCAGCTTATACTCTCCTTTGTTTTGAAAGTTGGGGAAGAATACTGGAAGATTAATATATTGATTAATGTTAGCTTCCGAAGATACCTTAGGTAGAAAAGACGGATTGATCCTGAGGTGAACTCTGTCTGGGTGGAAGACCAAATACGGTGGTTTGACACAGAGAGCCTGGAGTTCCGAGACCCTCTTGGCTGAAGTTATGGCCACCAAAAAGGCCGTTTTCCAAGAGAGGTATTTAAGATCAACAGTGGCCGCCCGCTCGAAAGGGGGGGCTAGTCAAGGCCTGTAAAACTAGGGATAAATCCCATGGAGGTACCACCTCTTTGACCGGGGGCCTGAGGAGGAAGGTACCCTTAAGGAAGGTCTTACACAATTTGGAAGTAATAAGCGGGCCTGACTCCTGCCCTACATGACAGTGTGAAATTGCTGCAAGTTGCACCTTGACCATGGAAGAACTAGCCCCCTGGTGAAAAAGAGAAGTTAGAAAATTTAGAACCGATGCTACCGGCGCTGTAAAAGGATCTAAATGACGGTGCTCTGCCCAAATGGAAAAACGTTTCCATTTATTCCGATAGACCCTTCTGGTGGAAGGCTTGTGAGCTGCTACTAGAATGGCTTTGACTGGTGATGAGATTCCGGGAGTCCTTATCAGGAGTGGAACTGGAGCAACCAAGCCATCAGCTTTAGGTTGGCCAGGTTCGGAGTCAGGAGACCCAGGGGGTGTGAAATGAGATCCGGGAGGAGATCCAGAATCCAGGGCGGATGAATCAGGTGAGACCACAGGTAAGGGAACCACGTCTGATGAGGCCAGAATGGGGCAATGAGGATCATCTTGCTCCCCAACTGACTGACTTTCTGCAATAGTTTTAACATCAGGGGCAGAGGCGGGTAGGCATAAAGCAGACCAAGAGGCCAAGCATGAACAAGAGAGTCTCTTGGGGACTCCCCCGGAGGGGGGATCAGAGCAAAGTAATCGTTGCATTTGGTATTTGAGGGAGAGGCAAAAAGACCGCAACAAGGTCGCCCCCATCGGGCAAATACTTGCTCTGCCACTAGAGGATTGAGAGACCACTCGTAAGGAGTCAGGATAGTACGACTGAGCCTGTCCGCTAAAATGTTGGACCGTCCCGGAATATGCGTTGCGATGAGAAAGTGGTTGGTGGATATCGCCCATTCCCACACTCTCATGGCCTCACGGCAGAGAGGGTAAGAGCTGGTTCCCCCCTGTTTGTTGATGTACCAGACGACTGACATGTTGTCCGTCTGTACCGCAATCGTCCCCACTGGAAGACGGCTGTGAAGTGCTTGTAACGTCAAAAGTACCGCCCTCATCTCCAGGACGTTGATATGCAATGAGGTCTCTATGTCGTTCCACGTGCCTTGGACTGTTCTGCCCGAATAGTGCCCCCCCACCCCAGGCGAGAAGCGTCCGTGGTCACTGTGGCGACTGGCGGAGGCAGCGAGAAGGGGTGTCCCGTGTGGAGATTGGAGGACTGGAGTCACCACATGAGTGACCTTCTGCAAACCCTGCTTAAGGGAATGGGATAAGACAGGGGATTGCGATATAGGGACCATTGTACCTGGAGGGTCCACTGTATGACCCTCATATTCAGCCGGGCCAATGGCAGCAGCGGAATTGCCGCCATGGACCCTAGAGCCCTCAGGACCAATTCCCAAGGAGCTTGAAGTTGAAGGATGGCCTGCACGTGCAACCTCAGGTTCTGAAGCCGATCTGGAGTCAAGAAAGCAAGCATCAGTCTGGAGTCCAACCTCGCCCCTATGAAATCCAATACTTGTGTAGGAGCCAGGGAGGATTTGGCCATGTTGATGGTCAACCCTAAGAGTGGAGCTAGATTGAGGAAATAATCCCTGCATGAGCAAAGAAGATGCCTTGCTGGGGCGGTAAGGAGCTAGTAGTCCAGGTACGGAAAGACCTGAATTCCCTGGAGTCTCAGGTGGGCCGCTATCGCTGCCAAGACCTTGGTGAACACCCTGGGGTCTGAGGTGAGACCGAAGGGAAGGGCCCTGAACGGGAAATGGCTGGCTCCCAGCCGGAAGCGGAGAAACCTCCTGGAGCATCTGTCTACGAGAATATGATAGTACGCGTCCTTGAGGTCTATTGAGCACATCCAGTCGTTCTCCCTCAGTAGTGGGAGAATAGATTGCAATGTGACCATCTGGAACTTTACTTTTGGTACTGCCAGGTGCAAGAGAGAGAGGTCCAGGATGGGCCTCGCGTCCCCTGTCTTTTTTGGCACCAGAAAGAACCTGGAGTAAAACCCTGATCCGAGCTGATCTGGGGGGGACGGGCTGGATGGCTCTTTTTTGTAAAAGCTGCTGAATTTCTGTAGCAGCTGCCTCCCTCTGATTGGGTGGTACATCGGGCAGGCTTCTGGTTCTGGGGGTTACAAGAAAGGGAATTTGGTAGCCTCTGGATATAACACGAAGCACTCAGCGATCCTCCCACATTGCTAGGTGCCTCGAAAAACGTCCCCCGACTGCCTCCAGAGTGGAGCAGCCGGGTAACCCCTCAGGGGTTCTGTGTGGGCCTCTCAGAGAAGGGTTCTCTGGACCCAAAATTCCTGGGACCCCCTCTGCCTCTAGGGCGGCGTCCTCCCTGTCCTCCTCTGCCACGAGAGGACTGGTTGTCCGGAGCAGACTGGGATTGATGCGATTTCCAGAACCACATCTTCTTCTGACCCTTTTGGTTCTTGGCAAAAGACCTCTGGGGAGCAGAGAAGCGGACTCCGATGGCAGACAACATCTTCCTGTCTTTCTCACTCTGGACAAGGGTATCGCGAACGGTTTTACCAAACAATGCAGAACCATCAAAAGGAGCATTTGCAAATGACGCTTTAAAGGGTTCCGAGAAGTCACAATGTCGGAGCCAGGCTTGCCTCCTCATGACCAGCCCAACTCCGCCTCCTCTAGCGGCTCCCTCAGTGGAGTGAGACAAAAGCCGCATAGAGGTGTTGGAAATAGAATGTAGGGTGGACATTCAGGAGGAGTACAGTTGCTTGTCCCCTTCCGACATGGACCCTGGGGGGGAAGCAGCGTATTCTTTAATTAGATCCCGCTGCATCCGAATGACGTGTGCCATATAGTTCAGGGCCCTCATGGAGAAGGTCGCTGAACTGAAGGCCCGCTTCCCAAGGCGGTCCATTGCGCGAGACTCCTTGCTCGGCGGATGAAATGTGGGGCTCTCCTGAGCCAACTCTCTCTTGGTGGCTGCCACCACCAACATGGCATCCACAGGGGGACCTCTGCTCCAATGGGTTCTCTCTGATGGGGCGCTTGGGAATAGGCTCTACAGTGTCCGGCTCCCTCCAAGCCCTAGTGGCTATAAGATCCACCAAGGGGTCGGGGGGAGGGGACACCCAAGAGGTAGATGGCCCTGCCTCGAATGCCTCTAGGAATACAGACTCGTTGGAAGAAGCCTTGGGGGCAGACCACTCCCCCCTGATTCTGAGCATTTCCATGATGTCTCCAAAGGAGACATCCTCGGGGGGTGACCCTGGGGAGCCTTCCCCTTCATCCAAGTCCGTATCTTCAGTGAGGGACTCAGGGGAGTCCACGTACCTCCTTTTGCACTTCAACTTGCGAGGAACCTCCTCAGGGGGGCTGTCCGAGGAGTCCTCACCAGCAATATCCTGTTCCAATGGAACACCTAGAGGCGCTGAAGCAGGCTGCCCCAAAGGCCAGGTGAGGGGAGCCAGGACCAGCTGAGAGGGAGTGCAGGGGGGAGCTGAAGCCAGGACCGGAGGCCTGGATGCGCTCAACAGTACCCTCTCCACCACCGCGAAAGCCGAGGGGGAGCCGCTCTCTGACGGATCTGAGATCCGACTCCCACTCGGATCCGAGGCGGGGATTGGACCCGGAGCCAAGACTATCGGATCCGAAGGACCCGTGCGCTCCGACCGGGACAGGGCCGAAAGCACACCGAGTCCCTCGGATCCGAAGCTCGGCCCACGGCTCCGAGAGGTCGGATCCGACAAACTCGAGGGAATCGTCGGAGCTGAAGTGCCTAGCACTGTCGGCTCCGACCCACCCCCAGATCCAACGCGGCTCGGCTCCAACAGCTCTGAACCCGGAATGCAGGTCGGAGAAGGAGCGATAGGAGCAGAAAAGGGGGTCGAGCTCCCCCCCGGAGTGGGGGAGGCAAGAGCACTCCCATCTGCATCTGGGCCTGGATGAACCTCCTCATCATCCGGTCCATGTCCGCATCCGACATACTGAAGGTGGACCTCGAGAAGGCCACCGAGGCAGGCCTGGAGTGCCACCTCGATGACCTCGACGGGGACTGGGTAACCTCCTCCTCGGGTCCCGGTGAGAAGCAAGGGGATCGGATCTGAGGAGGAGGCGAACCAGAAACCCTGGAGGGAGAAGCCCGTTTGGCAGGCGGGGCCGAGGAGGAGTCTTCGGCCCGCCGCTTAAGGTGCTTCTCCCTCCGCATCTCTTTCCTGGCCTCCCTCACCTCTGAAGCCACAGTGGGAGGTTGAGTCCCGGTCGGTGGGAGGGGGGCAGGAGTGGCCGCTACCGAAGACTGGGTAACGGTCACAGAAGTACCGGAGGCCGGAGCCGGGTCTGGGGGCAAAAGGCCCGCCAGAACCAGCTTCGACCTCCGATCTTTAAGTGCCCTGGGGTTGAACGCAGCGCAAATCGCGCAACCCGAGGAGAGGTGTTCAACCCCAAGGCACCTAACACACCGAGTGTGGCCATCAGCCGGTGAAAGCTTGTGACCACACTCGGTGCATTTAGAAAAAATGGCTTTAGGGGCCTCCGACATCACTGAAAGGAAACACACTCGCTAGGCCCCTACACACTACACACACACACACACACACACACACACACACACACACACACACACACACACACACACACTGTGACCAGCGAGGGCAGGGAGGAGAAATAAAAATAAAAATTAAGCTAATTTAAGCTAAAAAGAGAGAAATTGGCGTTAAGGGAAACCTAAACACACAAACAGACACTCGCTCAAAAGGAATACAAGAAAAACTTCTTTTCTCACAGAATCTGACCAAGAGCTCTGGAATCTAGCTGTTGCTTGAAGAGCTGCAAACTAGATCTGGGGTCAGTCAGGGTTGGTAGGGGATTATGGGTAAAGGGAGGAGCTAGGAGCTCGGATCTATGCTGTGATAGAAGTTGCCGGCTCGGATCCGAGATCGGATCCGTATCCCAAAGGTTGCTGACAAATGAAGTTCCTACTTCAGATTATTAATTAATTAACTACTTTCTTTTCTTTTTATTAACCGCGTAAGTAAACTGGTCTGAAGTCCCTTTTCAGCCATGAACCAGGCCGATTAGGGGAAATATAATGAATAAAGCGGACGTCATAATATAGGAAGTGTTACAAGAAAAAAACCCACAAGAAACAGCAAAATATAAGCTTTACTAAAAGGCAGACTGTGAACTCTGTTACAAATATAAAGACAAAGACAACAAACAGGATAATACTTGTCTTTTGGCTTTTCCCGGTTAGGGGTTGCCACAGCTGAACTCCAGTCCACTAATGAATGGCAGTGGATTTTTACGGTGCCAAGTTGCCAGCCCGATGCCCAACCTTCAAAGAAGGCACACCCATTCACGCACACACCTACATGCATGTCTTTAAACGGCACTCAACCGTGGGGAGGACATGCGGACTCCACACAGAAGGTGCTCCAGCAGAGAATCGAACCAGAGAATCTCTTACTGTGAGGCGACAATGCTAACCGCTGCACCACCGCAGCCAATAGCAAACAGTGGAATACAATCATCAATAACGCACAATAACAATATAAAAATGCAATAGTTTTCTACTGTAGACAAGCATAACATTAGCAGTAAAGACATGCTCTGTGGGAATATTAGCTTCCACAAACTCTAATCTGGAAAGTGATATAACAGTGGGAATTTGAATATCTTGCAGTACTGTGCACTACATATGGTCAAGTATACATTCATATTACTGAGACAATGAAAATAGGTGATATATTACTTAGATGCTGAAATTTTTCAATATGCTTAGGCCTGATCTAAACAAATTGCACCTGGTCTCTGCCTTAGAATTACAAATGGTTATATCCACAGTCATAAGCTGAATATGATAGTGAATATCTGCTAGAATTTAATTTATGTATTTATTTTACAGTTGCTAACTGGGTAAGTACACTGATCCAAGGACCTTTCTCAAGTAAGACCCAGGCCATAAGAAATATGACAAAGACAGTAATATTGCCATAATAGATTAAATATAAATTTCAATATATTAGACATATACAACAACAGCATAAAGGAATAGATGTTCTTAAGTATTAGGTATATGCAACAACATAAAGCAATAAAAAACAAGAGCAGTTTGTGGCACAAATGTTTTTTTCTGCCCTCAAGCTGTTAGATCAGGCTCCAGATTGAGTCTATTTAATTCGGGCTGGCAAGTTGTTCATTGTGTTTTGGTGACAGCTCAGCTTTTATTTTGCATAGCTGTTGACCCGCAACCAAATACTAGACTTTTCAAGTTACTTTCTTGCAGTATTTGCCTTAAGTTGCTAGTGTTTTCATTCTTTCAGGATGGTTTGTGATAATATAAAATACAAACACACACATATAATATATATATATATATGTATATATATATATATATATATATATATACACACACACACACACACACACACACACACACACACACACACACACACACACATACGCAAGAACGAACCACTTACTTCTGTGGTTTTATTTTAGGTTCTTGAGAGCAAGGCCCTGTTACAGGTACTGAAACAGAGCTGGAGGACAATGCGAAGGTGGTGCATTTGATATTTGAAGAATACCCAAAAGAGGGAGCAGTGCAATTCCAGAATCTGGTGCAAACCAATCCAAAGAGAACTAGTCAGCATGCAATTGAGCCTGAAGCAATGGAAGAAGGTCCTATTTCAAAATGAATGAAGAGAAGGACAAAAAAAGATACAGCTGCAACAAACGAAAAGTGTTAAGTACAGCTCCTTCATGTACACAAATGTCTAGAGATATTCACTTTTGCAGGAATGGCCAGTTTTCAGTTAGATGAATATCTGCAGTCCTTTACCAGGGCTTTGAATGAAGAAGGCAACTCAGTTTTTTTGAATTAACAGTAGAGAGGGATTTGCCATCTGAAGTTGTAACAAGACAGAACAGTCACTAGAAACACAGATTACAGTAATTTAGGGATCATCAATTTTCCACAATTGCCTTTTAAGTTGAGAAATGATAAACAGTAGTGCCCTGGGGAAGACAAATAATAAATTTACTGATGTAAGTTTAATTATGAATAATCCCACTGGTTTTCATCACAGGTCACCTCACATATTGCTCAGTTTGTGAAAGAAAAAATATATTGTAGGGAATATGCAATAACATTCATCTGACTGACTTGAATGGGACACTGTGTATATTAGATTCATAAACAATAGGGTCAAAAGACTTGTAGATGTATTAGCAATGTTAGGCAGGCATCACTTTAAGAATCTTAAGGTTATGTCCTGGTATAAATTCATTTTGGGGTTCATTTATCTTGTGGTAGTCACTGAAAAAGAACTGAACCAAGCACTTTCATTGTTGATCTATTTTCTTATTGTTAAGAGAAGCACATTTTATAAACGGGGGTTGTCATGGTTATGGCATGATCAGAAGTTTAAAAAACTTAAGACCGTGGATAAGCACCTTAAATAGAAAGAGAGGCGCAAAACATATAGTCAAGTGCAATGGTCCATAGGTCAAGATCAATCATTCATAAAAACAAGGAGCAATCTGATCCCAAGTTTAAGTCTTGTTGGGCATTTAATGCTGGTACTTGTGCATGTCTGTCTTGTAGATTTCCTCACATTTGCTCTAACTGTGAAGGTAGATATTCTGCTGCAAAGTGTTGGTTCAGCTTTGGCATTTGTAAACAGTGCCGATAAGGGCAATCATTTTTGAGATAGTTCAGGGGACTGTGATAGTAAAAGACAAGCAGCTGTTGAATTGCTGACTGGATTTACATCAGGTTTCTTTCTTAAGTTCAGTCCATCTAGTAATATCACAAGCTGCAAAAAATGAAAGTCAGTGAAAGGGAAAGTGCTTACATTGAAGGACATGTTGGTCAAAGAAATTGAGAAAGGCAGAATAGCAGGTCCTTACAAGCATCCACCATTCAAGGTTTTCACAGTTTCCCCTCTTCGTTTTTTACTTAAAAAAAAAGGATGGAGAATTTAGACTAACTGACCGTCTATCTATTCCAAGTGGTACATCTGTGAAAGATCGTATAAGTGCAGACGATGTTAGAGTACGGCATGTCTCATTAGATCATTCATCAATTCCAAGACTGCTGAGTACGTAAATTGGATAAATAGTCTGTGTTTCATCTTCCTCCTATATGACCAGAGGATTGGCACCCTTTAAGGGTGCAATTTGAGGATCATTACTATTTTGATCAAACTATGCCTATGGGATGTTCTGTGGCTTGTGCTACTTTTGAGCAGTTTAGTTCAGTCCATCAACGGTGCTGGAAGCAGAGGGTGCTCTCACAGGCTGAGTTACAATACTTAGATGACTTCATTATTGTTGGGAAGGGAAAGATGGGTACCAAGAAAGGTCTGTGGTCATTCCAAGAATTGCATGAGCAGACAGGTGTTCCTTTAGTGCTTGATAAACTAGAGGGTTCAACAAGGGTGCTTACAGTTTTGCAGCATGAAGAAGTTGTCCTTACTTCCTCTTTTAGCCTACCTCAGAATAAGATGAACAATCTTACATCATTCATTCAAGCCTTTTTGTCATCCAATAGAGATACAGTTGGGCAAGTCACTGAACTTTGTGGTTTACTAAATATTGGCATGTACTACTGCTGTTTTGGGTAGGGTGTTCATTAGATTGTTGGATGATCTATTGTGAAGAGGTTGCAAAAAACATCAGAGTTAGGATTAATAGGAGAGTGAGAGAAGATCTTCATTTATGGTTATTTTTTTCTGTCATATTTCAATGGGAGATAATTTTTTTGTAGAATGAGTGGGTGTCAAATGACTCTTTGCCACTACTTATGAATGCAAAGGGGCATGGGGAATGGGTTCATATTTTAAACAGTGATTTTCTTCATCTTGGCCTTACCATCGGTCTAAAGAAAGGTTGAAAAACATCACAGTTTTAGAACTAATACCTATTTGGGTGGTAGTTTTTGCATGGCAGGATCAACTGTGAAATAAAAAAAAAGTTAGTTTTAGATCAGGTAATAAGACACTTGCTCAAGTTTTGATTAAGAAGCCATTCATGTTGGTTCGGTTTGGGTTCATTTGGTAGTAAGGCTACAGGCTTTAATAAGACTGCACATTTGTCTTTCATTTTTTGCACAACACATACCAGATAACTCTCAATGTTTTGGATGAATTTCTCTCTCATTTACATGAGTCCAAGTTCAGGCAGTTGGCACCCATTTCAACTGGTGATCTCACCTATACCCCTGAAGAAGCTTGGTTGATTGGAGAGGCATAAACCATTTTTGTGGTGGAATTAATGGGCCCTGAATTCAAAGATTTGCAAAGCAGCTATTAAACATTTCAAGCAGTTCTGCATGTCTCCTCTTATGGAGGACAGGATTTGGTCTTTTCATTAAATTTTGCATTATTTAGCTTTTTGTTGTGAAAAACCTGAAGCCCATTCTAGTATTAATGTGCAATTAGTTTATTTTGAAATGTTGTAATTTATAATAGATAAGCAAATACTGGAGACTGTTCAGGATTTTAAAAGGCTGGGACAGATTAAGAGGAAATCAATCTGATTCTTGGTGTCCTTATAAGGCAGCATTTGTTGAAATACATTTTATTAGGTGCTCATGCATCGACACCCAATTATCAAACACATGCAGTTTGGGTTACTTTATTTACCTCTATATGAATAGAGGCATTTTGAGTTGCTGAGGGCCTTTGAGATGGAAACATGTTTCTTTAGCTCATGACACTAACAATTTGGATTCACAAGTCTAAGAAGGAGCAATCAGGTAGTAGAAAACACAGCATTTCTTATTTCTAATAGTTCAAACTTAATGGCAAAAGATCTTGATGCATGTTTGTGATAGGCTTTAGCTCACCAAGATTTGCCTTCGAATGGCTATTCTTCTCACACATTTAGAATGGGGTGAGTTTCAGATTTAGCACAACCAGGTAAATATATTGAAATGATAAAGAAAACTGGGAAGTGGTTTTCAAATGTATATCTGATGGATATAAAGAGAACTGGGAAATGGTTTTCAAATGCTTATCTTATGTATATTTGCTAATTTCAACGTTAAGTGGGTATTTACATTTCACGGTTTCTTTTTCTTAGAACAGACGTGTGCCATTACTTTGGGGCACTCCTTTGTTTGTCAAGCTACAGCTAAGGAAGTGATAATTTCAGTGTGGACCCTCAATCATATTTAGAGGTATGGAAAGGAATCCCAGTATTGATGTAGAATCAGTTGTTAACAATTTTTCACATGTTTATTCTTGAAGTAGGTCTGGCTCAAACTCTTATAATTAATTTGAGGAAAATGATCTAGGGAGTATCCCTAAACATAAGTTTTTATATTCCATTTTGAGAGCTTAGCTATGATAAGGCATTTATTACATAGTATAAAGGTGGCTTGCTCCTATATAATTCCCCAAGTAATTTGGTTTGGAGCTACCCACTCAGCAGCTTTGAAAAAGTCAAGAAAGTTTTTAAACCACGGAGTAGCTTGTGCCACTCCTTAATTAGGATTCTAAGCTGTTGAACATTGCAGTCTTGCTGACAGGGATTTTATATGGTTTCTGATTATGTGATTCATCTCGCTGCACTAGGTTTAGATTTATTTAATTTGAATATTTCATTGTTTTAAAAGGCAATGAATGTTGATTCGATATAGTAATAAAAAAAAAGAATAACTAGAATAAAGAAAAGATATAGAAAAAAGCAAACGTTAAGGGCATATAAAGCAGAGTTAATATTAAGTCATTGTTTGTGCTTGTGTATATTATCTATATAAAAAGACAAAAACAAATAAAACATAAATAAAATAAGTTAAAGCAGGATGTCATGGCCAGAAAAGTTAGAAGGAACAGGCTACTTATTGCAGTCTGGTAGAAGGTCGCTTTACAGCCTTTTCATATTTTTTCCTTTCATGGGTTGATACAAGCTACAAATATGTCAAGATGGTAAAAGAGCTTTGGCAGCAGTCATTTCAGCATGGCGGAGGAGTAGCATGCCATTCAGCTACAAGACCACATATCCAGTAGGTAAAACAGGCCTTGTGATGATATGAGGTAGTGCTGTCTGTGCCAGGCAGATTAAGGTACTGCATGTGTAACATATGCCAGCATAGCTAGCAAGAGTTTTGTAAAGAACTTTATGTCACTTGTCTATCACACTGATTTGTACATACACTTGTGCTAAAAATGTATTTTTAAATTTGCTTGTGTTAAAAATGCATCAACAGTGGGTCCTGCTGGACAGAAATGAGATACATGTACGTCAGACAGTATTGTTATAACTGATTAAATGTATATGTTTTAACAGAGAATTCTGGAAGGGAAGAGGTTAATCTCAGTCCAGCTAATTTTGAAAAATACGTTGAAAATTAAATGGGTTTGGTTTAGACCATAAAGATTTTATCTTTCAGGTCTGACTGCAGCCAGAGACAAAAATGTCTGGGAAAACCAGGACTAGAAATTTTACTGTATTGTCCTTAGGGGTGAACTAATTGCTACCCTGGAAGGGTGACAGATTTTGAAATTGAAACTGTTTTATACCTTTCAGATGCTGCAACAGATCTTAGCAAAGCTCTGGATGTGTATTGTGCCAGAGTCAGGTGACTAGATTTTAGTGACACTGTGGCCACCCCTGAAAGCCTAGATGCACTGGTCAAACTCTACCATTTGCATTGGTATTAATTTTACTCAATATAATTGGGTACCCTTGTAACAGCCTTAGAGTAGCTGACTCGTGGCAACATAACTACCTTACAGTCTGGGCAGAGGGGGCACAGCTGATAAATCTGTACCAGCCTTTCCCAGGTGTGTGTATGTATGTGTGTGTGTGTGTGTGTGTGTGTGTGTGTGTGTGTGTGTGTGTGTGTGTGTGTGTGTGTGTGTGTGTGTGTGTCTGTGTGTGAAAATCAAATATCCAAGTGTGTGTGTCAGCTACTTGGAACAGGGACACAGTGCTCCAAAGTGGTCAGTGTGGAGTCTTGTTTGGGGCCTGGAGAGACAGACAGAGAGAGAGCCCAGTCCCAGGTCTGGAGTGTGCTCCCTGTGAGCTGTTAAGGGAAATTGTGCTTAGTGCAGATACCTGCATCTGAAAATACTGTGGGCTTTCATTTTTGTTCCTAGTGGTCGTCCCTCAACGGTGTCAGTGGTGAGGATTCAGGCTCCTTGATTACTGGCCCAGAAATGGGACCGTCCCAGGCCTGTGAATAAATTATGTGTTTCAATTCTGTAAAAGTTATATGGCTAATGATTATACATTTCTGAGTTATGCAATATAAGATGTGTTACTTTATTATAAATTTTGATTTACTCATGTTAATGTTATGTTCTAATAAATCAAATGGTTGCAATACCTATAATGAGTATGTTATTTGTTGAGATTCAGGGACATGGACATGAGCAGCTTGTGGTTTAAATGGTTTTGTTAGCACCATGAGTTACTAAATCAGGCTCAAGACTTATCTTATAAGAGGTTGGGTCAGCCAGCTGCTCCTTATCTTTTAGCTGCAGCTTGGTTCTTCCCTTCACACCCATCCCTATTCCTGGGGTAGTCGCTGTGTGGCTTTTACCCTTTTTTTTCCCTTTCTCACCTTTCTTTTCCTGGGCCAGTACAAAATACAAATATGTCAGAGTTGATTAAGTGCTGCATTTGACGGTAACCAGTAATACTCAGTTACAAGAAAAGGCGTATCCAGTAGGGCGGCCTGTTACACCAGCTGGTAAAATGGGCTTGTAAATAAACTATATGGTATGACAATAAAAGTTAAATGGTTAATAGTTATAACATTTTGAGTTATGCAAAATAAGGTGTGCTACCTGTGGTGTTTAATAAATTATAAATTCTGATTTTTACATGTCAAATGTTATGGGCTAATAAATCAAATGGCTGCAAAGTCTATAATGAGTTTGTTGCTATTTTTTTGAGATTTGAGGATATGGACAAGGGTTAATATCTAAGACAGAATATACCTGGCAGTATTATAGGTTTAATAACATTATTAGATGTAACTTGGAAGAATCATGCTGGCATTTATAAAATAAAGAAATGGGAAGCAAGAAAGGAGTATAATATAGCTCAGAGGAAAAAGAAGTATTAGACATGCAAATAATTAGTAGCTTAACTAAGTGAATGGAGGAAAGCAATGTATAGTATTGCTAGAAGGACGCGAGATATTTTACATACTTTGGAAGGGTTTATGCCAGCAAATCAAAAGTCTGGGATACAAAAGTCAGGGCTGCTGTGAGATTTCTTAGTGTACTTCACAAGGCTTTCCTAAAGTCCTCAAGGGTAGTGATTGATCTAATCTCCTCTGGTATTTTATTCCAGTTCTCAAATTTGAAAAAAAAAAAACTTATAGCTAGAATATAAGTTTGTCTAACAAGAAGGTTGACAACATCATTCCTGAGAAAGTAGACCAAACCTCACTAGTAAAGGTATTTTTAAGGGAAGGGCAGCAGTCATCATTCAGGAGTTTATAGGTAAGAATATTCAGGAGGAAAAGAAGCTCTTCTTTCAAGAAGGGTCAACTGCATTGACCTACAGTAAGACAATGATGTTTCTGTAGCAGGATACGATATATGAATCTTCATGTTGTATTTTCTGGCCTTTGTAGGATACCCAAGTTTTGAATGGAATACAGAGCAATTACTGGAAAAGAGTATTCCAACCTGGACAATAGAAAGTTTACTGCAATAGCCTCATTTGTTAAAAGGTGGGATGTTTTGTAAGGCACCCTAAAGCTTGTGAGTAGTATTTGAGACTGAATTGCAACATGTGATAGAAAATCGAGACTTTTCAAGTGTTAAGCCAAAACATTTCTGTTGAGTCACATATAGTAGTAGCTGCAGATCAAGGTCCAAGATTTGTATTTGCTTTGGTGTTGCTAACCTCCTATTAGTTCCAAACAACTTTACTGTAAACATTTTAGTGCTTATTACCAATTTATGGTTACATAACTAGCTAAAGAGTAATTTAAAGTCATACTACAAAGACTAAACAATTTTACTTTGTGATGCTGATGCTTTAGAGATAATTATGACATCATCATAAATAGAAATGTCTATGCTGGGTATGTTCTAAGGCAGACCATTAATAAAGCATAGTGGACCCAAGACTGATCACTATGGAATGCCAATATTACTGGACAGGGAGGTTGGGTTACTAGTGTTATTGTATATAGTGAAGTCTTGGTTAAGTAGGTAGTTCTTAAAACAAGATCATACCTCATCAGTAAAACACATTTCTTAAGTTTGTGTAGCAGAATGTAACAACCCACACATTAAAAAAACTATTTTTAGGTCTACGAACATTGCCCCTGTAAGTTTATCCTCTTCAGCTTAGTGTAGACCATGCCAGTCAGTAAGAAAATGGTCAGAAGTCATACTGATAACTGTTGGAATGTCATATACTGTAAGGAAATGTGCAATTTGATTGTTACAGGAGTTTTTCAAATAATTAAAAATTTTTAACCAGGTTGGCTATTGGGATTGAATTTTGGGAAGAGGGAATATGGTGAATACCTTAAGATGATTAGGTAGTTAAAGACAGATAAAAAACATGGGTCAAAGTGGCTGATGGGAAGTTATGACCTAGTTTAAGTAGAAAAGGTGAATTACGTACATACGGAGTTTGAAACTGGAGAACATTTTGCTGAGTTCTTCTTTGCCCTCCTTCTTTGTAATGTCTTTAAAATAAAAGTAAGGGCAGTCAAGGTAGTTATGTAGATGCTCAACTGATGTGGGAAAGGAGATGTGGTCGTATTTTTTGTGTCAAGGCTACGATGGATTATTTATGTTGTGCCTTATCCCTTGGGTAGTTTCAGAATGCATGTCCTGTGTGTTTCTCTTAATGTTAACGATCTTATGGATGGATAGGGTTTTCACTGCATAATGGAATATCTTAGAATTATCTAGTTAAGAACTGCAGATTAATACAGTAACTCAGATTTAGCTTTGTTAGTGCTGACTCTTGTTTTTCTAGGTTTCTTATAGAACATGTATTTATCAGTACTGCAGAATATTATTTCCATCTTTCCATTCTGTTTCTGCTTTTTAAAAAAGTGGACAACGTGAGGTGTTAGCAAATTTACTTTTGCCTTAAGCACTGTAGTTTAATGTGGATATTAACTTGTTATGAATGGGAGTTATGAAAAAATGGAAAGGTGCTTGTAAGAGTCAGTAGATGCATACAGAGGGGGCCAATCAATATCACTTAAATCCTCCAAAAAAGTATCTTCAGTGCTTTTTGAACTAGTTCTGGTCGATAAACAGCAGGGTAGAAGCTTTGGAGAACTAAGTAGCCCAGTCATTAACACTGGGCAGTGATTACTGAGAGAACTGGGAAGAATTTGTACTGAGAGACAATAATCTGGGAAATGTCTTAACAGGAGGTCTAAGTGGGTGTTGTGTTTATTACTTGGAGTATGACGTCTAGTACCCATATTGACCATTTGGTTCAAATTTCTGGCGAGTTACAGTGTACCGAGTTTGGATTTCAATACACCTAAGCAGTCCAGATTGAAGTCTCCCATTACAGTTTTTTTTTATGTGACTGGCCAATGAGAATATTTTATGTAAAATGGTTTCTAGCAGTACAAGGCTTGAATGGGGTGATAATTATAAATACATACATATATGTGTGTGTATGAATGTGTAATCCCGAAATTCTGAAATACCGAATTTCAGAAGCCCGAGATTATAAAGTCAAAAGCTCAAAACTGCGAAAACCCAGAAGCGTGAATTTCAAAATCCCGAAGTATGGAGATTTTGACGTAGAGCTTCTGGTGTTGCATTGTGTGAAAGGATAGCTGGATGTTCAGGTAAGTATTTATGTTTAAGGGTTTTGGTTAGGGGCTTTACTGTGTGTCAGTGTGTTTGGTTACTGTAATCTCTGTGTGCGACGAGAATGTAGCTTATATGGTGGTCTTTATGTGTGTTGTCTGTGTAGTGCAACCATGGAGTTAGTATATTTAAGTGGGGGGGGGCCACCCCGCATGGGGGGGGTGCAGGGGGGCTTGCCCCCTTCTTGTATGTAGTGTAGGTTTGTGTGTTTGCGTGTTGGGGAAAGGTGTGTGTATGTGTATGGTGTATGGTTAGTGTAGTGTTCGCGATTTTAAAATTCGCACTTTTGGGGTTTCGGGATTGTCAGGTTTCACCTTTATGATCTCGAAATTCTGAAATTTGGTATTTCAGGATTATAAAGTGAATCCATATATATATATATATATATACATATATATATATATATATATATATATATATATATATATATATATATATATGTGTGTGTGTGTGTGTGTGTGTGTGTATATATATATATATATATATATATATATATATATATATATATATATATGAAAATACATATACAATGAGTGGAACAAAATAGTGATTAAGGGAAAGATGCACCACAAAGTCTGCAAAATATGACTTTTTGAAAATTTGACTCATAAAAAAAATATATATATATATATATATATATATATATATATATATATGTGTGTGTGTGTGTGTGTGTGAGTGTGTGTGTGTAAACACATATGCAGTGGGTGGAACAAAGCAGTGATTAAGGGAAATATGCAGCACAAAGTCTGCAAAATGTAACTTTTTCCTAGTGAAGCACCAGACTTCAAGGTTTAGTAATAGTGAACATGTGGCCATGGTGCAAATGTCTACTTTAAACATTTCTATGAAACTAGCACTAATAGCAGCCATCCACAAGTGGAAAGTTCCTTCACCAAATTCCCTAATGGAAAGTTAGCTTTTTGATGGCAAAATAAAATGCAAATGACAATCTATTTAGATAAGGATTGCTTAGTACTTGCTCACTTGGAAAGGAAATGAGCAATTACGCTATCCTTATATGTTCATGCACTCTGTGGTAGTAGAACCACAACTGACACTGCACAACCAAGCCGCAAAGGATGTACTCCACCTATTTTAAGTCAGTGAAAAGAAAACTAGGAAATGAATGGACTGACTGCCTTACTATTGATTAACTAACCTAACTAACCCTGGAAAGAAATGGTAACTTGTTCTAACACATACTCAGTTATTGTGAAAAATGAGATATGACACTCTATACATGACAGACTGAAGTTTGGATGTAATGGCAACTAATGAGTGTGTCAACCAAGAAATAAACTTAAAAGTCCACCAAACCAGACAATTCAAAAGCAAGATGTTTCAACATGCCAGGCCTGATGGTCCGTTCCCAAGATGTGACAGATTCTCCATCTCAGGAACGGACAGGAAGGACCCCATTCAAGAACTGCTTAACCAGTGCTTTGACATGGAGGTAGCAGTGCTGCAATATTGTAACTCTCAACTCTTACAGTCATTTTGAGTGAGGATGAGTTATGTTATGAAGGGCCTAAAAACTGACTCTGCTTCCCAAGAGGCACATAGAGTAGAATACATATAAGTATGTTTCAATATGAAAACCTCAGAACATTGTGAAGACAAATTAGCTGAGGTGCTAGATTCAGAATTGTAATAAAAGTCATGCTTTACTCCCAGGCAAGGCTATCATTCCATGTTTGGTATTGAACTAAATTTAGAATTGATAGCCTGTGATTAAAACAATTGAAATACCTAAAAAAAATGGCTCTTCTGGGTACCTCAGAGCAACAGAATGAGTCTTGTAATTTCCATGTGGAACTTTTTCAGCAGCTAAGGTAGTAGCTGACATGGGGTAGAGGGTGCATTGGAACCTTCGTCTCCACTCCATGAAGGATTCATCCACAGCACACTCCTCCTGCCCTGTTGTACAGTGCAGAACTCCAATTTGGCCTGGCAGAAAAACGAATGATCCCTGCAGTGCATGATTTCTGGAAAAAAAAAAAAGCTTGAATGTTGTTTCTTTGCACCTGAAGCACAAGAATGATGTGCTGTAAATCAAGGTGTCTGCCAGGAAGTTTGACTGTACTGGTATTTAAGCAAACAATAAAAAAAAGATGCCTTAATTGGTGGCCTATTTATAAACTTGCACTGCTGCCCTGCAGAAGGGAAAAGGCAGCATGCCCTGCCTCCATTCCTACTTGCTCAGAACCCATACAACTGCTTGAGTGTTCCCAAACAGAAGCTCAGTTTTCAGTTGTATTCCCACAGCCTCCATAGCAGGAAAATCACTCTCCTATGAAGGATTTTGAAGAGATGCATTATGACATCAGTCCAATGACCTGGATAAGAGCACACTATAAGAGGGTTCCCATTGCTCTAGACAGGTAGTCATCACAAAGAACTGTATTATGGTGGAAGGAAAAAAAAGGGGGGGGGGGTATCCGCTTTTAGGCTGGATTTGAAACAAGCAAATGATCTTTGAAGGAATGATGACTGTACAGCCACAGGAAGCAAACAATCCACAACAGGAGACACACATCAACAAGTAAAACAAAGGAGAAAACAATTTTTGCCACATACCCCAAAAGGCACATAAGAAGGTGGGCCTGAGGATACACTAGACAATCTCGACGTACTGAAATGTCGAAATTCAGTACGTCAAGACTGAATAGTGGAAAGTGCAGTTAACCGAAACTGCACTATGCCGACTCAGCAAATGTCGAATCCGCCGCTATCGTGGTGTCGCGTTCGTGATGTGTGGTGCGGTTTGTAGATTTATCTGGGGTTTCAGGTAAGTGTTGTGTGTTTGAGGATAATGGGTAGGGATTTTAGTGTGTGGGAGTGTGTGCGGTGGTGTTTTCTGTGTGCTTGTGTGTTTAGTGCGACCTCGGAGTTAGAATATATAAGTAGAGGTGTGGGGGACACATGCCCCCCTGCTTATAGGTAGGTTAAGTGTGTTTGTGTGTGTTGTTATGTTTGTTTAGTTAGGCAGGTGTATGTGTGTGTGTGATTATGTCCTGGTTTGTGTGTGTGTTTATGTCCAGGTTTGTGTGTGTGTGTGTGTGTGTGTGTGTGTGTGTGTGTGTGTGTGTGTGTGTGTGTGTGTGAATGGTCGCAATTGTCATGTTCGTGATTGTGGGTTTTCGTGTATGTGGTTTTTCGACTATTCAGTCTCGAAATACTGAAATTCGACATTTCATTATTTCGAGATTGTATAGTGAATACGAGCCTGAACACATTTTGTGCTGCTCTCCAGATAGCCAGATCTCAGAGCTTGTGAGTTCTTTTTCCAAAGGAAGAAAGGCAAAGGCCTGGACAGAGTCAAGAACTACTCCAATGGAAGGATCCACACCACAGGAGGAGGAATAATTTCACCCCAATCCACTAAGACTGTAGCAATGACACAGTTCAATGCAGAAATCAAACTCCAAAACTGATATTTAGAGGAATACATCAGCTACTAGTCACCTCATTTATGCAATATTAGAATGCTGCCCTGCTGCAAAATCTCCATTAACATATCCAACCTTTGCTGAAAACCCAGGGCAAGAGGGTAACAGGCGAGGCTAAAAGACAACACTTTTTATTTAAAAATTCTGCTTGCCTAACATAAAGCTCAAAAAATGAATGTGTGTGTGTGTGTGTGTGTATGTGTGGCTGATAAATACTGACATGCCAACAGGAATCCAATATGCCTAAATGAGGCCTGCTAGAGAAGCCATATCAAGTCTTGAAAGGGTGGCCACAGGAGACCTGAAAACAACTGATGTAAAATGTGAGTCATGCAGATCCAAAAGGGGCTGGGAAATCCTCGATTTTCCGATGTCAAATAACTGCAGTTAGCAAGCTTCTTTTATTTGAGTTTCCATATTGAAACAGCCACTTAGGTTCATAGGTTCATAGGTTCATACTAGGCTATCTGCCCGAGGGCATTTATAAGCCTAGCCCATTGTTTTGTGGCTTACGCCACCCCTTTAGTATGGGGAACTATACCCATTATTTTGCTGTGCCTCTGTCGAGCAGTGACACTGAGGTAATTCCTGGGGTATATCTGCGATCTCCCATCCATTGGTCAAGATTTCTCTTGAACAAGGCCAGCGAGGTGCTCTGCCTCACATGTACCGGGATTTTGTTCCACAGCATAGGGAGTCTTTGGGTGATGAATCTATCTCTCCAGCACGTCCTATTAATAGCCGTGTCGAGGTTTAAGTCTCCCGCCCTTGTGGCACTTCCTTCATAAGGTGGGACTGAAACTGAGCCAAAAGCTTCTTTGACTTCAGCTGAACTGTAAGAGGAGGGAAAAACAAGGCAGCTTCAGAAATTGTAGGACCTGTCCCCTTTCTCGGATATCCAGATGCTATTTGCCATGGGTTATGGCTGTACAGGTTGGGGTAAAACCCAAAACAACTTCCCTCTTAACAGCATTCTGCTGGGATGAAACTAGGAGCTCTAAGACATGGCCAACTGTGACTACACCCAGAATCCAGCTGTCCTTGGTAATGCCTCAACAAATTGGAATACTCAGAATAGCTCAGACTGTAACCAGGCATGCATTTGTTAGGTCTGCCATCTGTGGTAACTGTCTGGCAAAGGAAAGAACTAGAAAATAATATGCTTTGAATACTTCCTTAGTCTGTGATGAGGGTCTTCCTTTTCTGGGGCTAAAAGAGCCTGAAAAAATGTAGAGGGTTCATGAAGGTTATCCACTATAGCAAGAGCATATTTCCTCTTCCAATGGTCATCCAAAAAATCTGACAGAGCTGTATGAACACATCCTTCCCACTGAAAGAGGCATCCAGGGTGGATTTTGACTTTGAGCTTGCCCTTCAGAGAGGACAGAATTAGCCAAACAGACTTTACTGACAGAGTGGGACTAGTTATAGTATCAGCACAACTAAGGGTTACTGTCAAAGTAGCTACCCCTTATTCTGCAGCACCTGTAATATACCGTGTTATACTGTTACACAGGGGTCTGTCTTTAAGGATCAAATGGAACGTTCATCGAATGGCTATTCATTGCACATAGACTTTCTTCCCTTGAAAGGCCAAATGATTGTAAATAAGTTCAACAAAAGATCATAGTTGGCCAATATCAAGGGAAAACAACTAGTACATACATACTGGTAACGGAGGGATAAGAAAACCTGCCCTTTCCTCATTGTAGTGCGATCTCAGACTTGCTATATATAATTAGTGTGTGTGGGGGGGTACAGCCCCCACATAAGGAGGGTCTGGTAGTTGTGGGGGGCACAGCCCCCCAACCCCCCCGCTAATTATATATACCAACTCTGAGATTGCACTACATTGGGGAAAGAGCTGGTTTCCTTATCCGTCTGTTACTGGTAAGTAGGTACTAGTTCCATTCCCCTGATGTTGGCCAACTATGATCATTCAATGAACTTATTTACAATCATTTGACCTTTCGAGGGAAGGAACATTCAATGGTCTATGTACGATGAATGGCCATTCGATCAGCATTCCATTCGATTGCTAAACACAGATCTGTTACACAGTACAATTCTCCTTGTTTCATTTGCCTGCTTGTGACATCCTGGTAATTATGCTATATGTATGTGTGTATATATATGCCTGTTTGTCAGCTACAGAACCATGCCTGCCTGTTATATTACACTGAATTACATATCTCCTTGCTGTCGTAGTACAGTTGATGCTTGTTTTGGTACTTGAGCCCTCTTATTGAGATGGCCTAATATACTTTTGTTCCACGTGGACTCAATAGTGCTCTGTGTGTAATATGTGGTATTTTAGCTGTTGTTGAATTGTTTTAAGAGTCAATACTTCCGATCTGTGGATTGATACTCTGAACAGCATTCCAATATCCTGACATTCTGTACCCTGGTATAGCCACTACTCTGAGATTCTGTTTTGTTCTCTGGGATTTTGTGGTTAAGAATACTTGCATGTACTACATACGTATACATTTAGTTATTCTAAATGATTCTCGGTATACACCCTTTTCAGCTTCCCCTGAGGGTAACCTCATAAACCATATGTCCATCTTTATCCTTTACAGGTGCGGAATATCTACCTGGACTTGTTCTATACTGAATCTCAGCCACCACAGATCCCCAGTCTGCCCCTTACTTTCTAAACTGCTAGCACCACCACAGATCTCCAGTCTGTCCCCTACTTTGTATACTGCTAGCACCACCATATATCCCCAGTCTGCCCCTCACTTTGTATACTGCTAGTGCCACCACAGATCTCCAATCTACCCCTTACTTTGTATACTGCTAGCGCCACCACAGATCCCCAGTCTGACCCTTACGTTGTATACTGTTAGAGCCACCACAGATCCCCAGTCTGCCCCTTACTTTGTATACTGATGGACCACCACATATCCCCAGTCTGCCTCTTACTTTGTGTACTGCTAGCACCACCGCAGATCCCCAGTCTGTCCCTTACTTTGTATACTGCTAGCACCACCGCATATCCCCAGTCTATCCCTTACTTTGTATACTGCTAGCGCCACCACAGATCCCCAGTCTGCCCCTTACTTTGTATACTGCTAGCAACACCGCATATCTAGAGTCTGCCCCTTACTTTGTATACTGCTAGCGCCACCACAGATCCCCAGTCTGACCTTTACTTTGTATACTGTTAGCACCACCACAGATCCCCAGTCTGCCCCTAACGTTGTATATTGCTAGTGCACCACAGGTCCCCAGTCTGCCCATTACTTTGTATATTGCTAGAGTCACCACAGATCCACAGTCTGCCCCTTACTTTGTATACTGCTAGGACCACCGCAGATCCCCATTCTGTCCCTTACTTTGTATACTGCCAGCACCTCCGCAGATCCCCAGTCTGTCCCTTACTTTGTATACTGCTAGCACCATCACAGATCCCCAGTCTGCCCCTTACTTTGTATACTGCTAGCACCATCACAGATCCCCAGTCTGCTCCTTACTTTGTATATTGCTAGAGCCACCACAGTTCCCCGTCTGCTCCTTACTTTGTATATTGCTAGTGCCACCACAGATCCCCAGTCTGCCCCTTACTTTGTATACTGCTAGCACCACCACATATTCACAATCTGCTCCTTACTTTGTATACTGCTACCACCACCACAGATCCCCAGTCTGCTCCTTACTTTGTATATTGCTAGAGCCACCACAGTTCCCCGTCTGCTCCTTACTTTGTATATTGCTAGTGCCACCACAGATCCCCAGTCTGCCCCTTACTTTGTATACTGCTAGCACCACCACATATTCACAATCTGCTCCTTACTTTGTATACTGCTACCACCACCACAGATCCTCAGTCTGCCCCTTACTTTGTACACTGCTAGTGCCATCATAGATGCCCCGTCTGCCCCTTACTTTGTATACTGCTAGCACCACCGCAGATCCCCAGTCTGCCCCTTAATTTGTATACTGCTAGTGACACTACAAATCCTCAGTCTGTCCCTTACTTTGTATACTGCTAGAGCCACCACAGTTCCCCGTCTGCCCCTTACTTGTATACTGCTAGCTCCACCACAGATCCCCCGTCTGCCCCATACTTTGTATACTGCTAGCACCACCACATATTCACAATCTGCTCCTTACTTTGTATACTGCTACCACCACCACAGATCCCCAGTCTGCCCCTTACTTTGTACACTGCTAGTACCACCATAGATGCCCCGTCTGCCACTTACTTTGTATACTGCTAGCACCACCGCAGATCCCCAGTCTGCCCCTTAATTTGTATACTGCTAGCACCACCACATATTCACAATCTGCTCCTTACTTTGTATACTGCTACCACCACCACAGATCCTCAGTCTGCCCCTTACTTTGTACACTGCTAGTGCCATCATAGATGCCCCGTCTGCCCCTTACTTTGTATACTGCTAGCACCACCGCAGATCCCCAGTCTGCCCCTTAATTTGCATACTGCTAGTGACACTACAAATCCTCAGTCTGTCCCTTACTTTGTATACTGCTAGAGCCACCACAGTTCCCCGTCTGCCCCTTACTTTGTATACTGCTAGCTCCACCACAGATCCCCCGTCTGCCCCATACTTTGTATACTGCTAGCACCACCACATATTCACAATCTGCTCTTTACTTTGTATACTGCTACCACCACCACAGATCCCCAGTCTGCCCCTTACTTTGTACACTGCTAGTGCCACCATAGATGCCCCGTCTGCCACTTACTTTGTATACTGCTAGCACCACCGCAGATCCCCAGTCTGCCCCTTAATTTGTATACTGCTAGTGACATCACAAATCCTCAGTCTGCCCCTTACTTTGTATACTGCTAGAGCCACCACAGCTCCCCATCTGCCCCTTACTTTGTATACTGCTAGCTCCACCACAGCTCCCCGTCTGCCCCTTACTTTGTATACTACTAGCTCCACCACAGATCCCCCGTCTGCCCCTTACTTTGTATACTGCTAGGACCGTCACAGATCTCCAGTCTGCCCCTTACTTAGTATACTGCTAGCACCACCACAGATCCCCAGTCTGTCCTTTACTTTGTATACTGCTAGCACCACCACAAATCCTCAATCTGACCCTTACTTTGTATACTGCTAGCACCACCACAGATCCCCAATCATACTGCTAGCCTGCCAGAACTATGCACATTGAGACATTACAGCAAGTATCTTATGTGCAATGAGAAAAATATACTCTTACTCTGCATGCAAACCACGTGCGGCAGGTGTGCACATTTGTTCAAACTGAAGGCTGATTTCTCCTTGGAAAATATCAGTGTACAGCATTACTATCCAACAAAGCCTTTTAGGGATCACACAAACAGATGGAAACTCAGCCATATATTCATTCTTTTGACACCACATTTGCTTTCGCTATTTCTAAACACACCACATACATGTCTACATCTATCAATCTCACGCCAAACAAGCTTCATTAGAGTGGCAGAGTATAATGCCTTCATCATAGGTGACTTGACTGTTAGCAAACCATCCCACTCTCCATAACAAGCAAGGACAGAGCCTTTTGGAGGGGATAAAATTCAGAATATCATGATGGCCCTTAAATCACTGTTTCCTATGTATACATATGATTTGATTTCTGATCACACAGAGCAGAGCTCTCTATGTATGTGACAAAATCTGGAAAAAGACTGGTTGTGAGCACTACCCAGCTATCACTATGAATAGTACCACAAGTTAAACAGAAAATAAACGAATTGAATAATTGGTTATATCATTTGTATCATTACAGAAGTATCTAATATGCATCAAGGTGGCAGGAGATGGCACACATACCTATCTATTTTGCCAGGGATGGCCTGCACCTCTCCCCACAGGGCTTTTGAATATTGGATAAAAGACTTGACTACCCACATAGTACCTTTTTAGGTAAACTCAGTCTTCTAATTCTAGCAACTTAAATTCAGGTTAGGCCTACTTAAATCTGTCACTTCTAAATGCTAGGAGTCCAAACAAACACATACCCAAACCTGTGGTCTTACTAACCCTGGAACATATACATATTTGGCAATTACAGAAACTTGGTTCAAGTTTTTTGTCATTCCCTCTTTACCGGTGTTTAATATTTATCACTTGTTCAGACCTTCCAGTGATGGTGGAAGTGTATTCATATTTAGTCAAATCCCCATTGCCTCACAACAAATCCAGCATAGAAATGACTCTGAACTTTTAAATATTTTAGTTTTGATAAACATATCAAATTACCATATCACTGCAAATTACAGCACCCCATGTACATCTCCCACAACCCATGATATTTACATACAGCAACTCAAGTCCTTAGCCACTGAACCAAACACAATCATTCTGGACAACTTCAACTACTAATCTTTTAATTAGTGAACATACATCACCAAATATGAACAACGTTTCCTAAACTTTGTTAACTTCAGTTCCCTGGATCAGAGAGCGCCTTACTCCACTATGGGTACAAAACTACTTGATTTTGTTCTCACCAACGTTGCACCTATCTGCTTTGCACCAAAGCCTCCCTGTCCTTAGTCAAATCAGACCACCTGCCTGCAACAATACCCAGTAATGCATTGAGCTGATCTCTAATGGTACTAGATTCTTAGATCCAAGAGACATCACCAGTACATGTGCATATACCATACTCTCCATTCCCAGCTTTACCACTCCCTTACAAACTTGCCCCGACACCCACCAAAATTATTCCACAAGTCCTAAATGCCCTCTCCAAGACCAAACTGCAATCTCCATGGAGTTTAACAATATACCTTGCTGTCTCCTAGTCAGCATTAAACACAGCTTAAGTGATCTTCCCTCATAAATCTGTTTAACCTCATCCTGAGGACAGCCGCAGTGGTACACCTAAACAAGAGTGGGCTTACCACTTAAACTAGGAACTAAAGACCAATTATTAGACTAAAAGTATTATTAGCAAAACAGTGGTGCAAATTATAATCATAAATCATAAATTATGACACAGGTAGCCTACAGTCCTTGATCCTAACCAGTCTGGCTTTGTGAAGCGCAGGGCCTGTTACTAATCCTAATAGACATTTTTGAGAAGGTGACTGAAACACCGGATACTGCTAAATCAGTGCATACTCCATATCTTGAGCTGGTAGAGGCCTCTAATATTATCCCACACTCTGGTACCATAACTGAGCACACCAAAGTATGTGTCAAGGGTTTCTCTGTGTTTTATTGAACACTGCTCTGATTGACAAATGCTAGGAGTTGTTGAGATGGCCAGACATCTGGACTGTGGAGTATCTGATATCTCAAAGTGCTCTTTTGTCGAAACAAGTGAGTGGGGATTGGGAGGGGGTTAGTGTATGTATGCATGTGTTTGGATGTTAGGCTAGGGTAAGGGTTAAGTAAGGGTACAGGGGTTGTGTGTTTGCATGCAAGTGTGTGTGTGTGTGTCTGTGTGTGTCTATGTGTGTGTGCGTGTGTGCGTGTGTGCGTGTGTGTGTGTGTGTGTGTGTGTGTGTGTGTGTGTGTGTGTGTGTGTGTGTGTGTGTGTGCGTGCGTGTGTGCGTGTGTGTGTGTGTGTGTTTGTGTGTGTGCGCTTTAAGGTTAGGATTAGGGTCAGGATTAAGTAAGGGGGTAGATTTCATGTCTGCAGTATACGTGTTGGTGAGTGTTTGTGTGTCCGAATGCGTATTGTGTAGTGACAGCATTATATTAAGGCTTTTCTAAGGTAAGACATGGGGGTTACGGTTGCGACAGGGGCAGAGTTAGGGTTAGCATGCATTACTGAGGTGGATGGGGAGCTTTGACTAAACTTTGGGTGTAAAAATGAACACAAATGCACAATCCTTATGTGTATTTTTACTACCCAAGCACTGATTGGGCAAACTACTCCACAAAAAATAAAAATATGACCAAATGCTAATTGATTATGATAATCAAAACAAGCTTGACTAAATGCCAGAATAAAATGACAATGCAATCCTTCTGAGTATTTTAACTACCCAAACAATGACTGGACAAGCCACTTAACACAGGACAAAAATATGACCAAGTACTAATCGATTATGATAATCAAAACAATTTGGAAGAAACAGTAACAAGTCCAGCAAGGAGTGGCCATAACTCAGATATCTTAGCAACAGAGGATCTTTCACCTTTCTACCCATGGTTTTACAGTTAACACAGATCACAATACTACAATCTTTAATTTAACTGTAACATCAAACAATTACAAATATGTCATCTTTCATATACACTACCGGTGGAAATTATGCTGCAATAAATTACACATAAAATCAGAATGGGATATTTTCCTTAATGACATAAATAAACCTTCTCAAGATTTTACAAATACATTTTATAATATCAGTGTCTGGATTCATAAACACATGCCGTTAAGATATTAGCATACAGGTAAATTCAACAAAAAGGCCATCTGCTAGAGTTACAAACTTAATAAGATATGCAACACTAAAAATAAGACTACTTAGTTTTCAAAAATTATCCTAGTCAGAAAAACAAGCCTAAATTAAATTCAGTACAGAAACTAGTTACTTATCAGATCTTCCATATCCAGCAAACAAACTGCTTAATTTCAGTGGTTTAATGCAATAATAATGTATTGTTTACTTACATCAGTAACTGAAAGGAACATCCAACTGGAACGTTTAGCAAATGTATTCTGCAGAAAACAGTGTAAGAAACTTCTCTGTGTGGAAGATTTTCATTCCATATATTTCTAGTTAATCACTGTATATTAATCAGATCAGACAATAGTAGTAGAAGTAGCGAACATGTAAACCACTCCCATGCCGGATAAAAAGTATATATATATTTAGAAAGCTTGTGAGGAAATTATTACTCTATTTTTGCTTTACTTGGATGGCTTGTCTGTGTACTTAATAAAGGATTTTCGACTGGAAACAGACTGCCTGCCTTGCTTGGATTACTTTCGAATACTTAGTAATGCTGTACAATTATATATTTTCTATTATTACTTTTTGTTTTGTTTTGTTTTGACTTAAGACGAGTTTACATTCGCTACTTCTACTACTATTGTCTGATCTGATTAATATACAGTGATTAACTAGAAATATATGGACTAAAAATCTTCTACACAGAGAAGTTTCTTACACTGTTTTGTTTTTGGACCCACTACACTTAGTGGGTTGTTTTGAGACTTCGGGGATACCACGGAGATTACTTGTTTTTTATTCTGCAGAAAAAAATCTGTGCAAACTTTGCAATAAGCAAAGGCATATGTCAATGTGCTATATAGTCAAGGGGAGACATTCATTTTATAACTACATATATGGTAACTGATAAACTACTGCTAAAATAACATTAGAAACTCAAGAGGTGAAAAGTTCCTGTTAATTTCCCATTCAGAATCAAGAAATAACTAGTAAAGGAACATATCCCTGATTGATGGCAACACGCAGTGGAGGGAAAAAAAAAGTGGGCTGCACTCAGATTCAAACAATTTTTGACCTATCAGTGTGACTGGTATACTTTCGAAAATCACACAGAAAGAGACAGTCAGAAGCAGCTTATCCAAAATTATACAAGGGGCCTATTTCTGTCAGTATGCAACAGTATGGCTTTTTAAGGGGAAGACCTTTCTCATTGAATTATGTGGCATTCTTTGAAGAACAACAGCAACATTTGATGAAAGGCTGACACTGCGTGCTGTATATCGTGACCTTACTAAGGAATTCAGCACTACTCCACATAAGGAAAACTGACAAATTAAAAGCATTACATGTTAATCAATATGTAATTCAATATCTAGCACTCTGGGTAAGAAAAAGGGCACAGCAAGTTAAGGGGTTACCTGTCTATTGAAATGGGGCCTACCTTGGCATTCCACAGAGCTCCCTAGTGGGTCCACTTAATTTTTGGACGATGCTTCTCAGATATGAAAGTGGGAAATTGATTATGGCTAGCCAAATATGTTGATGAGTGCAAACCAGATCACAATTATTTCAATAAAAAATGCCAAAGTTCTCCAGGACAGTCTACAAAAATTACATTCCTCACACACAAGTATGCCCTCATCTTTTGTCAATAAAAATGTTTATTTTATTTTATTTTTAATTTGTTAACAAGAGCAGAGACCTGACCTCAATGAACCAATTTCAATCTCAGCATGAAGAAGACCATAACAGTTATACAGAAAACCTGGATAAAGTTAATACAATCAGAACATGTAACATTAAGTAATTTTAAAACATGTCATTAAAAAACGTTTATATTTTGCTTGGATGAACAGGTAGGATTTGAACTCATATCTGAATACTGGATAACAGATAATTTCTTTAAGATGAGGTGGACGAGGCTCCCAAAGTTCTGGGCCTAATGTAGAGAAGCTATGCCTAGTGCATTCAAGTTTGGAAGATGGTAGGTCGAGTGGTGGCCCACTGTGGTCTTGGCTGCTGAGACTGTAGCATGGTGTTTTTGAGCAACGTTTGGCAGATAATGAGCAAAAAGGTTCCAAGTGCAGGAGTTTAAATAAGTGACAGGCCCACAAGAGATCTGCCCTCTGACTGACTAGGGGCAATTTGGCTTTTACTGTGGTTAAGTTGTATTATTATTGTATGTAGCATCATGCTATCATAACATATGCTTGTATGTAACATCATGAGACTTGGTAAAAAGGACACAAATTATGACTGCAAAATAAGCAGCTATATCATTAAAAAGGAAAAAAAAGATTACATCATCATTAAAAATTTATGAGAGGAGCAATGGTAAACAATTTAAATTTT